>NW_028158365.1:0-82500 GCF_964263955.1 Coregonus lavaretus
CCACAAATAGAGCCGACGTGATTTCTTATTCTACATGTCAGAGAGGCATGTTTGTTCTACACAGCCTATTTCTATCTGAACGGAGAGGGAAGGAGGATGGGTAGAAATGGAGAGAGAGAGAGACACGTTTGGTCTGTCTGTTTTAATTGAGTTAAATGATCACCCACGGTTTTGCAATAAAAAGCCACAAGTGTTAAGAATGAGAGATGGAAGGAAATCACACTGAAAACTATCACCCTTATGCTCTTAAGGAAATCATGAATGTCATGGATACATTAGAACTAGTGGAAATATGGAGGCTTAAATATCCTGACCTAGTGAGATATACATGGCGGAGACTCAATCAAGCTAGTCGTCTGGACTTCTTTCTTATGTCATTCTCGTTGGCACCAAAAGTTTAAAAAGTGTTGATAGGGGACAGAATGCGGTCAGACCATCATATAATTGGCATATACATTACTCTTACTGAATTTCAACGTGGGCGAGGATATTGGAAATTTAATCAAAGCCTATTGGATGATAACTTGTTTTTAACTAGGACAGAGGAATATATAACTGCATTTTTCCATCATAACATAGGTACAGCAAATCCCCTTATTTTATAGGACACTTTTAAATGTGCCTTTAGAGGCCATGCAATTCAGTACTCATCTCAAAACAAAAACAATTTAGGTCCAAAGAGTCCATACTAACAAAGGAAATAGAAGGTCTAACAGAACAGATAGATGGCAATAAAAACTGTAACATAGAGGCACAGAATAATTTAAAGAAAAACAAAAAGAAATGGAGAAACTTATTCAAGAAAGATCAAGTGTAATATATTATAAAAATAAAGCAAACTGGATGGAATATGGGGAAAAATGCACCAAATTCTTTTTAATCTTCAACATAGAAATGCTACCAAAAAGAATTTACTGAAACTGGTTACAAATGACGGAGTCACCAATGTTTCACCAAATTATATTTTGAAGGAGGAAGCAAAGTACTTTAAGCTTATGTTTTCGTTTCAGTTGCTTCCATCTTCTCTAACTGAAGCTAATTGTATGGATTTTTTTCTAGTGATAATGTAAAGTTAACAGCCATAAAGAAATAATCATGTGAAGGTGAAATTACAGAGGAGGAACTTCTGGATGCAATGAAATACTATGAGTCTGGGAAATCTCCAGGGTTGGATGGCATACCAGTTGAGGTGTACCAAACCTTTTTTGATATACTCAGACGACCGTTATTAGCATTTTTTAACCACTCCTATGTAAATGGTAGATTTTCAGACACTCAAGAAGAAGGTCTGATTTCATTTTTACTGACACAGGATACAAGTGCGAAATATAAAGATCCTGTCCATTAAAGAAATTGGATGCCCCTTACACTTCAGTGTTGTGATGCAAAAATTCTAGCAAAATGTATAGCGCATAGAATAAAAAGGTATTGTCGGAGATTATTCATTATTCATTCCAATCAGACAGGTTTTTTACATGGACGATACATTGGAGATAATATAAGGCAAGTACTGGAAACAATAGAACACTATGAAAAATCTGGGAAACCAGGCCTGCTATTCATAGCTGACTTTGAAAAGGCTTTTGATAAAGTACGACTGGAGTTTATATATAAATGCCTGGAGCATTTCAATTTAGGAAAATCTCTTATAAAATTGGTTAAAATCATGTATAGCAACCCTAGGTGTAAAATAGTAAATAATGGCTATTTCTCTGAAAGTTTTAAACTTTCAAGAGGAGTAAAACAAGGTTGTCCACTATCAGCATATCTATTCATTATGGCCATCGAAATGTTCGCTATTAAAATCAGATCCAACAATAATATCAAGCATTAGAAATCCAGGGCTCAAAACAACGGTGTCATTGTACGCTGATGATTCATGTTTTCTTTTAAATCCACAACTTGAATCCCTCCACAGCCTCATAGATTATATAGATACATTTTCTAACCCCTCTGGATTACAACTAAATTATGATAAATGTACTATATTACACATTGGATCACTAAAACATACAATTTTTACATTACCATGTAGTTTACCAATAAAATGGTCTGACGGTGATGTGGATATACTCGGAATACATATCCCAAAATAAATAAATGATCTCACTCCAATACATTTTAATAGAAATTTAGCAAAAATAGATAAGATCTTGCTACCATCGAAAGGTAAATACATTGTCTATTTGCAGTTTACCTATTTGCTTATGGTCTTGCCTACACCTAGCGAACAGTTTTTTAAAATTATATGAGAAAAAAATATTCCATTTTATTTGCAATGGCAAGCCAGGCAAAATTAAACTGGCCTATTTATATAATGAATATGAATTCAGAGGACTGAAATTATTAAATATTAAAGCATTAGACCTATCACTAAAAGCTTCGGTCATACAAAAGTTATACTTAAATCCGAACTGGTTCTCTAGAAAATTAGTAAGATTGTCTCAACCCATGTTCAAGAATGGCCTTTTCCCCTTTATTCAGATTACAACCTCTCACTTTCAGTTATTTGAAAAGGAAATAATCTCCCAAATATCACTATTTCTAAAACAAGCCATAGAAAGTTGGTTGCAATTTCAATTTAATCCTCCAGAAACGACAGAACAAATAATGCAACAAATATTGTGGTTAAACTCAAAAATACTAATTGATAAAAAACCATTACTTTTTGAAAATGTTTTAATGATATCATAGGTAGAACTGTTGGTGGAGTTATGTCGCACCTGCAGCTGACAAAAACATATGGAAATGTCTGCTCTACCCAAAATTACAACCAAATAATTGCATCATTACTGCCAAATTGCTTATGAAAAAACAAACAAACAAAAAAAAATGTATGTATGCACTCACTAACTGTAAATCGCTCTGGATAAGAGCGTCTGCGAAATCACTAAAATGGAAATGTAAAAAATGTAAGAGGAAAGTGGAAGGGGGAAAAGTAAGGGACTTGTCTGTAGGCCTTGCATTAAAGACCCTAATTGGTTAAAGAAAATTGTGATAAATAAAAAATTATACCAGTTTCATTTAAGGACCAAAGGATTGACAGCTGTCCCATATAGATTGCAAAATAGTTGGGAATTGATTTTTGACGTACCGATTCCATGGCAATTGGTTTATGAACTGAAACGCAAAACTTAGAATTTTTCAATTTAAATTATTATACAAAATTCTTGCAACCAATAGAATGTTATTTATATCGGGGATACAATCTTCCCAGTTCTGCAGATTTAGCTGCGAAGAGACAGAATCATTAGATCATTTGTTTTGGTATTGCCCATTTGAAGCTTGTTTTTGGTCACTGGTCCAGGAATGGATGACGGATTGCAATATTTACCTGGAGCTAACCCTGCAGATTGCACTACTAGGTGATCTGAAAAGTCATATTCAATCGATCAATAATATAATAATACTTTTAGCAAAACGTTTTATTTTCAATTTACAATCTGTAGAAACAATAAGAATAGAAGGGTTCAGAACTTTTGTGAAACATCACAGTACAGTTGAGAAATATATGGCAAGTATGGATGGTGTTAAGAGATAGATGGGAGGGGTTGAATGGAGCTGATAACAACTAATAACAACAAAATAATTCATGTAAAACACACTGTGTCCATAATAAGTATATACAGTGGGGAAAAAAGTATTTAGTCAGCCACCAATTGTGCAAGTTCTCCCACTTAAAAAGATGAGAGAGGCCTGTAATTTTCATCATAGGTACACGTCAACTATGACAAATGAGAAAAATAAATCCAGAAAATCACATTGTAGGATTTTTAATGAATTTATTTGCAAATTATGGTGGAAAATAAGTATTTGGTCAATAACAAAAGTTTCTCAATACTTTGTTATATATCCTTTGTTGGCAATGACACAGGTCAAACGTTTTCTGTAAGTCTTCACAAGGTTTTCACACACTGTTGCTGGTATTTTGGCCCATTCCTCCATGCAGATCTCCTCTAGAGCAGTGATGTTTTGGGGCTGTCGCTGGGCAACACGGACTTTCAACTCCCTCCAAAGATTTTATATGGGGTTGAGATCTGGAGACTGGCTAGGCCACTCCAGGACCTTGAAATGCTTCTTACGAAGCCACTCCTTCGTTGCCCGGGCGGTGTGTTTGGGATCATTGTCATGCTGAAAGACCCAGCCATGTTTCATCTTCAATGCCCTTGCTGATGGAAGGAGGTTTTCACTCAAAATCTCACGATACATGGCCCCATTCATTATTTCCTTTACACGGATCAGTCGTTCTGGTCCCTTTGCAGAAAAACAGCCCCAAACATGATGTTTCCACCCCCATGCTTCACAGTAGGTATGGTGTTCTTTGGATGCAACTCAGCATTCTTTGTCCTCCAAACACGACGAGTTGAGTTTTTACCAAAAAGTTATATTTTGGTTTCATCTGACCATATGACATTCTCCCAATCCTCTTCTGGATCATCCAAATGCACTCTAGCAAACTTCAGACGGGCCTGGACATGTACTGGCTTAAGCAGGGGGACACGTCTGGCACTGCAGGATTTGAGTCCCTGGCGGCGTAGTGTGTTACTGATGGTAGGCTTTGTTACTTTGGTCCCAGCTTTCTGCAGGTCATTCACTAGGTCCCCCCATGTGGTTCTGGGATTTTTGCTCACCGTTCTTGTGATCATTTTGACCCCACGGGGTGAGATCTTGCGTGGAGCCCCAGATCGAGGAAGATTATTAGTGGTCTTGTATGTCTTCCATTTCCTAATAATTGCTCCCACAGTTGATTTCTTCAAACCAAGCTGCTTACCTATTGCAGATTCAGTCTTCCCAGCCTGGTGCAGGTCTACAATTTTGTTTCTGGTGTCCTTTGACAGCTCTTTGGTTTTGGCCATAGTGGAGTTTGGAGTGTGACTGTTTGAGGTTGTGGACAGGTGTCTTTTATACTGATAACAAGTTCAAACAGGTGCCATTAATACAGGTAAGGACAGAGGAGCCTCTTAAAGAAGAAGTTACGGGTCTGTGAGAGCCAGAAATCTTGCTTGTTTGTAGGTGAGGAAATACTTATTTTCCACCATAATTTACAAATAAATTCATAAAAAATCCTACAATGTGATTTTCTGGATTTTTTTTCCTCAATTTGTCTGTCATAGTTGACGTGTACCTATGATGAAAATTACAGGCCTCTCTCATCTTTTTAAGTGGGAGAACTTGCACAATTGGTGGCTGACTAAATACTTTTTTTCCCCACTGTAGGTTGAGAACCTTTGTGAAAAAGAGCACAGTTTGGGGGATATGGCATGTAGAGGCAAACCGGATGGACATCATGAAAATCATCGTAGAGGTTGAGGGTAGAGGAAGTTCAGGAGTAAAAACAAACAAAATATAATTATTGTCAAATTGACTGTGTCCATAACATGTATATAGTATGTATAAGCTGGAAGTAGAGGCCTAAGTGTTGTTGTTCACTAGTTTACTCCAATAAGGGGAGGGGTGGTGGGGTTGGAAAGTAATAAAGGAAAATACATTTTTAAAAGGATATGTATAAATATGTATAAATATGTATTTATGTGTATGTGTGTACAGTGCTATGAAAAGTATTTGCCCCCTTTCTAATTTTCTCTACTTTTGCATATTTGTCATTCTGAATGTTATCAGATCTTCAACCAAAACCTAAAATTAGATAAAGGGAACATAAGTGATCAAATAACACAACAGTTACATATTTATTTAATTTATTTCATAAACAAAGTTATGCAACACCCCAATTCCCCTGTGTGAAAAAGTAATTGCCCCCTTACACTCAATAACTGGTTGTGCCACCTTTAGCTGCAATGACTCCAACCAAATGCTTCCTGTAGTTGTTGATCAGTCTCTCACGTCGCTGTGGAGGAATTTTGTCCCACTCTTCCATGCAGAACTGCTTTAACTCAGTGAAGTGTCGGTTTTCAAGCATGAACTGCTCGTTTCGAGTCCTGCCACAACATCTCAATTGGGATTAGGTCTGGACTTTGAGTAGGCCATTCCAAAACTTCCAATTTGTTGCTTTTTAGCAATTTTCATGTAGACTTGATTGTGTGTTTTGGATCATTGTCTTGCTGCATGACCCAGCTGCGCTTCAGCTTCAGCTCACAGACGGATGGTCTGACATTCTCCTGTAGAATTCTCTGATACAGAGCGGAATTCATGGTTCCTTCTATTAAGGCAAGTCGTCCAGGTCCTGAGGCAGCAAAGCATCCCCAAACCATCACACCACCACCACCATGCTTGACCTTTGGTATGATGTTCTTACTGTGGAATGCAGAGTTTGGTTATCTATTTAATATTAGGTTTTGGTTGAAGATCTGATAACATTCAGTATCACAAAGATGCAAAAGTAGAGAACATTAGAAAGTGGGCAAATACTTTTTTATAGCACTATATATATATATATATATATTTGCTGAAACAAACATATGGGGGATTGGAAGTGATGCAGACAATTACATTGATGGAAGTTACAATCTCTCTGCAGTATTCAAGCTGATCTACCCCCTAAACAAAAAAGAAAGAAAGAAAAGAATGAGAGCTGACACAAGCAATCAGTGCCCTGTCTCTCTGTCCCTCAATACAACGCCAGGAGAGACGCTCAAATCTAATGAACAGACACACTCACACACACAGACACACTCACACACACAGACACACTCACACACACAGACACACTCACACACACAGACACACACACACACACAGACACACTCACACACACAGACACACTCACACACACAGACACACTCACACACACAGACACACTCACACACACAGACACACACACACACACATACACACTCACACACACACAGACACACAGACACACTCACACACACACAGACACACTCACACACACAGACACACAGACACACACACACACACACACACACACAGACACACTCACACACACAGACACACTCACACACACATACACACTCACACACACACACACACACTCACACACACAGACACACTCACACACACACTCACACACACATACACACTCACACACACAGACACACTCACACAGACACACTCACACACACACTCACACACACAGACACACTCACACACACAGACACACTCACACACACAGACACACTCACACACAGAGACACACACACACACACACTCACACACACAGACACACTCACACACACAGACACACTCACACACACAGACACTCACACACACACAGACACACACACACACACTCACAAACTCACACACACTCACACACACACTCACACACACAGACACACACATCTTTCCCAATTCCCCAAGCTCTGTGTCTCTGTCTCTGTCTCTGTCTCTGTCTCTCTCTCTCTCTCTCTCTCTCTCTCTCTCTCTCTCTCTCTCTCTCTCTCTCTCTCTCTCTCTCTCTCCACTCTGATTGTCAGATTTACAGTGTCTTTCTTTCTTTCTTTCTTTCTTTCTTTCTTTCTTTCTTTCTTTCTTTCTTTCTTTCTTTCTTTCTTTCTTTCTTTCTTTCTTTCTTTCTTTCTTTCTTTCTTTCTTTCTTTCTTTCTTTCTTTCTTTCTTTCTTTCTTTCTTTCTTTCTTTCTTTCTTTCTTTCTTTCTTTCTTTCCTAGAAGGTAGTAGGTCCAATAGTGTTTTTTCTAATCGTATGTGTCTTAAAAATCTGCCGTTATCAGTCATGATAGATACAGCACATCCCAGTCTCAGTGAAATACTTTCCTTTCTTTTGTAAAAGTTCAAAAAATGGTGAGAAAGTGGCAAAAATCTGAAATCTGAAATAAATCAAAGCATATTTTTAGACCAGAATTGACATCAGCCTATTCAAAAGGTTTCTGTGATCAATATAGCTATTGAGGTTTTTTATTCTTATGCATTGAGATGGATGATGTTTTAACCAGACAAAGTGGTTTGCTGATCAGTCACTTAGCTCCAGCATTTGGCACCGAGACGTTCCTCTGGCTACAGCTAATGCTCAATTCATTTATTTATTAGATGTATTATTTGTTTATTATTTGTTTATTTATTAGATGTATTATTCGTTTATTACCACGAACACAACACACCGTCACCATCTGAGGAACAGCACAACTTCAGAGACCTGGAGCTGTGTTCGATTAAATCCTTTAGCACTGAAGATCTGTGGGGTACCTTATCAGAAATTGTATTTTTATGCATTTCTCACCAATAAAAACGTGTTATTTGAAAATCGAAATAATGACAGTGACTTAATTATCCAGGCTTTATATGTCATGAGTCTGTCTTCGGTTATCACCCAAAAATCACCATTACATTTACGTAATTTAGCATACGCAGAGTTACTTACAGGAACAATTAGGGTTAAGTGCATTGGTCAAGGGCACATAGACAGATTTTTCACCTAGTCGGCTCTGAACCAGCAACCTTTCGCTTACTGGCCCAATGCGCTTAACCGCTACGCTGCCCGCCGCCCTAACATAACCATAACATTTCATCCGCCGCATCCAATCTTTTAGTCTAAATTGTTCACACTCAGTTTTACATGTGCTCCAGTTGTGGACAGGAGAAGTTGCCTTGCACAGAAGGAGCTCATGAGAACATTCAGTGCAGAACATTGAGTGCTTCGTTAAGAAATGTCACTCAGGTCTGTATGTGAGAGCCCCGGTGAGAAATGGGTCGCCTCAAGTTTTCTTTTTAATAAACCTAAATCAGGAGAGTGATGTGTAATATATCTTACTGGATCCTGTGCTACCGCTGTCACACACACGCACACGCACACACACGCACACACGCACACACACGCACACACACACACACACACACACACGTACACGCACACACACACACACGCACACGCACACGCACACATTAAGCTACTTTTGCAGTATTAACAGCCAGTCAAAACCTTCCTCTCCTAGAAAGAGAAAGGAAAAAGAGAGGAAGAATAGAGGGTGAAAAGTGAGGACAGAAGGAAGAGAGGAAGAGGAGAAAAGTAATAAGGGAAATAGAGTAGAGGAGGAGAAATAAGAAGAAAATGTGTAAAGAAAGAGGAAGAGAGAGGAAGAAAGAGGAAGAGAGAGAGAGCGAAGGTTTAGGAGGAGAGAGTGAGCAAGTAGAGAGAGCGCAGAAGAGAGAGATCGAGAGACACGCACACACAAACACACACTAAGCCACTGTTGCAGAAACCTGTCCGTCAAGAGAAGACAGGCTATGTGCACACTGCCCACAAAATGAGGTGGAAACTGAGCTGCACTTCCTAACCTCCTGCCAAATGTATGACCATATTAGAGACACATATTTACCTCAGATTACACAAACCCACAAAGAATTTGAAAATAAATTCAATTTTGATAAACTCATACTAAACCATATCCATTAGCTGAAATACCGCAGTGTGCCATCACAGCAGCAATATTTGTGACCTGTTGCCACAAGAAAAGGGCAACCAGTGAAGAACAAACAACATTGTAAATACAACCTATAGTTATCTGTTTATTTTCTCTTTTGTACTTCAACTATTTGCACATTCTTACAACACTGTACATAGCCAATAATATAACTTGAATATAATTAGAAATGTCTCAATTCTATTGAAACTTTTGTGAGCGTAATGTGTAATCCGGACAAAAGTCTTGTTGCTAGAATGGTTGCTATGCAACATAACCACAGGCTAGCTAGCAAGCCAGCTAGCTAGCTTACATGAACTGTATACAAAAAACAAAAGCATCAGCGCCACTTCTAGAGTGACTAATTAATGGCAATTATTTATTAATGTTGATCTGAATATTTCCATTTATTGTGCATGACTGAAAAAATTGTCCCATGTTAGCGTTTGTTGTTTGTTTGCACATGTTGTCGTTTGTTGGCTACACGCTGCTGGAAATGGATGCCATTTTTTTAGCTGGGGGAGCTGCTGCTGTGTTGTCAGAGAGAACAGTGCTACACCGCTTCCTCACTTCCAGATTTGGCCTCCAGTAACTTTGTAGACAGGTTTCGGATCTGTGTCCACTGCCAGACATTATTTATCGTGCCTCTAGTCCGGCATCCGACCGTTTCTAGACCATGGTGGGTCGGAGGCAGTGGTTTGTGTAAATCTGTGTCATGCCAGCTAATTTGCAGATCTTTGGCAACATTCCCATCGGCTCGTTTGTGTACCTGACACATATCAAAAGCAAAATAACATTAGGCCTACATAGCTACCGGTTATATTCTAACAGTTACAGTACATACCTACCGAGTGGCGCAGCGGTCTAAGGCACTGCATCTCAGTGCTAGAGGCGTCACTACAGACCCTGGTTCGATTCCAGGCTTTGTCACAATCCGGCTGTGATTGTGAGTCCCATAGGGCGGTGCACAATTGGCCCAGCGTCGTCCGGGTTTGGCCGGGGTAAGCCGTCATTGAAAATAACAATTTGTTCTTAACTGACTTGCCTAGTTAAATAAAGGTTTAAAAAAATTATCATAATAATAATACAAAAAATACCATATGTCTCCGTTCACTGCTTTCTGTTTCGGGTGGAGGTACAACACCGGGATGTCGGAGGAACATACACACCTTAAGTGAAGCTATCGGGCAGACAGGATCACCCGGCAGTTCAAACATGAATCTCAGTCCAATCTCCCTGTTCTTCTCCTGTGGGTCCTTTTTTATGGGTTCGTTAAACGAGAGAGTCACATACTGTAGGCCCTTCTCATCTGCCCATATTTTAATTGAGTCAGGTTTCAGCAGACGGTTTCCCTCCTTCCCCCTTGAACATCAAACAAAACTTTGATTGGACAATATCACACCTTGACACTACGCAGGTGGGCCATCGTTGTCCCGAGTGTGTGTTTGACTATGTTCCATGCTTTGTCTGATACACACACACACACACACACACACACACACACACACACACACACACACACACACACACACACACACAGATATATAGGCCCCAGACCCCTCACATCAACACAGCTTTATTTTTCAACTCTGAAAGAGATAACTAATGAAGGTAGGGAAGCAGAGGCATAGCACCGCAGAGGTAACTACACCATGACAATGAATACACACCCAAACCCACCCACTCACTTTATATAGACAACTTACCATAGCAGCCTTAAGAGACCTGGCTGTCTTTATGTAGAAAAGTTACCATAGCAGCCTTAAGAGACCTGGCTGTCTTTATATAGACAAGTTACCATAGCAGCCTTAAGAGACCTGGCTGTCTTTATATAGACAAGTTACCATAGCAGCCTTAAGAGACCTGGCTGTCTTCATATAGACAATTTACCATAGCAGCCTTAAGAGATCTGGCTGTCTTTATATAGGCAAGTTACCATAGCAGCGGTAAGAGACCTGGCTGTCTTTATATAGACAAGTTACCATAGCAGCCTTAAGAGACCTGGCTGTCTTTATATAGACAAGTTACCATAGCAGCCTTAAGAGACCTGGCTGTCTTTATATAGACAACTTACCATAGCAGCCTTAAGAGACCTGAGTGTCTTTATATAGACAAGTTACCATAGCAGCGGTAAGAGACCTGGCTGTCTTTATATAGACAAGTTACCATAGCAGCCTTAAGAGACCTGTCTCTCTTTATATAGACAAGTTACCATAGCAGCCTTAAGAGACCTGACTGTCTTTATATACACAAGTTACCATAGCAGCCTTAAGAGACCTGGCTGTCTTTATATAGACAAGTTACCATAGCAGCCTTAAGAGACCTGGCTGTTTTTATATGGACAAGTTACCATATCAGCCTTAAGAGACCTGACTGTCTTTATATACACAAGTTACCATAGCAGCCTTAAGAGACCTGACTCTCTTTATATACACAAGTTACCATAGCAGCCTTAAGAGACCTGGCTGTCTTTATACATTTAGACAAGTTACCATAGCAGCCTTAAGAGACCTGACTGTCTTTATATAGACAAGTTACCATAGCAGCGTTAAGAGACCTGACTGTCTTTATGTAGACAAGTTACCATAGCAGCCGTAAGAGACTTGACTGTCTTTATATACAAAGTTACCATAGCAGCCTTAAGAGACCTGACTCTCTTTATATACACAAGTTACCATAGCAGCCTTAAGAGACCTGGCTGTCTTTATATAGACAAGTTACCATAGCAGCCTTAAGAGACCTGGCTGTCTTTATACATGTAGACAAGTTACCATTGCAGTGTTAAGATACCTGACTGTCTTAATATAGACAAGTTACCATAGCAGCCTTAAGAGACCTGGCTGTCTTTATATAGACAAGTTACCATAGCAGCCTTAAGAGATCTCAAATCAAATCAAATCAAATTTTATTGGTCACATGCGCCGACTACAACAGGTGCAGACATTACAGTGAAATGCTTACTTACAGCCCTTAACCAACAGTGCATTTATTTTAAACAAAAAAAGTAAGAATAAAACAACAACAAAAAAGTGTTGAGAAAAAAAGAGCAGAAGTAAAATAAAGTGACAGTAGGGAGGCTATATATACAGTAAAATAAAGTGACAGTAGGGAGGCTATATATACAGGGGGGTACCGTTGCATAGTCAATGTGCGGGGGCACCGGCTAGTTGAGGTAGTTGAGGTAATATGTACATGTGGGTAGAGTTAAAGTGACTATGCATAAATACTTAACAGAGTAGCAGCAGCGTAAAAAGGATGGGGTGGGGGGGCAGTGCAAATAGTCCGGGTAGCCATGATTAGCTGTTCAGGAGTCTTATGGCTTGGGGGTAGAAGCTGTTGAGAAGTCTTTTGGACCTAGACTTGGCACTCCGGTACCGCTTGCCGTGCGGTAGCAGAGAGAACAGTCTATGACTAGGGTGGCTGGAGTCTTTGACAATTTTGAGGGCCTTCCTCTGACACCGCCTGGTATAGAGGTCCTGGATGGCAGGGAGCTTTGCCCCAGTGATGTACTGGGCCGTACGCACTACCCTCTGTAGTGCCTTGCGGTCAGAGGCCAAGCAGTTGCCATACCAGGCGGTGATGCAACCAGTCAGGATGCTCTCGATGGTGCAGCTGTAGAATTTTTTGAGGATCTGAGGACCCATGCCAAATCTTTTTAGTCTCCTGAGGGGGAATAGGCTTTGTCGTGCCCTCTTCACGACTGTCTTAGTGTGTTTGGACCATTATAGTTCGTTGGTGATGTGGACACCAAGGAACTTGAAGCTCTCAACCTGTTCCACTACAGCCCCGTCGATGAGAATGGGGGCGTGCTCAGTCCTCTTTTTTTTCCTGTAGTCCACAATCATCTCCTTTGTCTTGGTCACGTTGAGGGAGAGGTTGTTGTCCTGGCACCACACGGCCAGATCTCTGACCTCCTCCCTATAGGCTGTCTCATCGTTGTCGGTGATCAGGCCTACCACTGTTGTGTCGTCGGCAAACTTAATGATGGTGTTGGAGTCGTGCCTGGCCATGCAGTCATGGGTGAACAGAGAGTACAGGAGGGGACTGAGCACGCACCCCTGAGGGGCCCCCGTGTTGAGGATCAGTGTGGCAGATGTGTTGTTACCTACCCTTACCACCTGGGGGCGGCCCGTCAGGAAGTCCAGGATCCAGTTGCAGAGGGAGGTGTTTAGTCCCAGGATCCTTAGCTTAGTGATGAGCTTAGAGGGCACTATGGTGTTGAATGCTGAGCTGTAGTCAATGAATAGCATTCTCACGTAGGTGTTCCTCTTGTCCAGGTGGGAAAGGGCAGTGTGGAGTGCGATAGAGATTGCATCATCTGTGGATCTGTTGGGGCGGTATGCAAATTGGAGTGGGTCTAGGGTTTCTGGGATTATGCTGTTGATGTGAGCCATGACCAGTCTTTCAAAGCACTTCATGGCTACAGACGTCAGTGCTACGGGTCGGTAGTCATTTAGGCAGGTTATCTTAGAGTTCTTGGGCACGGGGACTATGGTGGTCTGCTTGAAACATGTTGGTATTACAGACTCAGTCAGGGACATGTTGAAAATGTCAGTGAAGACACTTGCCAGTTGGTCAGCACATGCTCGGAGTACACGTCCTGGTAATCCGTCTGGCCCTGCGGCCTTGTGAATGTTGACCTGCTTAAAAGTCTTACTCACATCGGCTACGGAGAGCGTGATCACATAGTCGTCCGGAACAGCTGGTGCTCTCGTGCATGCTTCAGTGTTGCTTGCCTCGAAGCGAGCATAGAAGTGGTTTAGCTCGTCTGGTAGGCTTGTGTCACTGGGCAGCTCGCGGCTGTGCTTCCCTTTGTAGTCTGTAATAGTTTTCAAGCCCTGCCACATCCGACGAGCGTCAGAGCCAGTGTAGTATGATTCAATCTTAGACCTGTATTGACTCTTTGCCTGTTTGATGGTTCGTCGGAGGTCATAGCGGGATTTCTTATAAGCGTCCGGGTTAGAGTCCCGTTCCTTGAAAGCGGCAGCTCTACCCTTTAGCTCAGTGCGGATGTTTCCTGTAATCCATGGCTTCTGGTTGGGGTATGTACGTACGGTCACTGTGGGGACGACATCATCGATGCACTTATTGATGAAGCCAGTGACTGATGTGGTGTACTCCTCAATGCTGTCTGAAGAATCCCGGAACATGTTCCAGTCTGTGCTAGCAAAACAGTCCTGTAGCTTAGCATCTGCGTCATCTGACCACTTTTTTATTAGCCGAATCACTGGTGCTTCCTGCTTCAGTTTTTGCTTATAAGCAGGAATCAGGAGGATAGAGTTATGGTCAGATTTGCCAAATGGAGGGCGAGGGAGAGCTTTGTATGCGTCTTTGTGTGTGGAGTAAAGGTGGTCTAGAGTTTTTTCCCCTCTGGTTGCACATTTAACATGCTGGTAGAAATGAGGTAGAACGGATTTAAGTTTCCCTGCATTAAAGTCCCCGGCTACTAGGAGCGCTGCATCTGGATGAGCGTTTTCCTGTTGATTAATGGCCTTGTACAACTCATTCAGTGCAATCTTAATGCCAGCATTGGTTTGTGGTGGTAAATAGACAGCTATGAAAAATAGCTGTCTATATATAGTTAAGTTACCATAGCAGCCTTAAGAGACCTGGCTGTCTTTATATAGACAAGTTACCATAGCAGCCTTAAGATACCTGGCTGTCTTCATATGGACAAGTTACCATAGCAGCCTTAAGAGACCTGGCTGTCTTTATACATGTAGACAAGTTACCATAGCAGCGTTAAGAGACCTGACTGTGTTTATATAGACAAGTTACCATAGCAGCCATAAGAGACCTGGCTGTCTTTATACATGTAGACAAGTTACAATAGCAGCCTTTAGAGACCTGACTATGTTTATATAGACAAGTTACCATTGCAGCCTTAAGAGACTTGGCTGTCTTTATACATTTAGACAAGTTACCATAGCAGCCTTAAGAGACCTGACTGTCTTTATATAGACAAGTTACCATAGCAGCGTTAAGAGACCTGACTGTCTTTATGTAGACAAGTTACCATAGCAGCCGTAAGAGACTTGACTGTCTTTATATACACAAGTTACCATAGCAGCCTTAAGAGACCTGGCTGTCTTTATACATGTAGACAAGTTACAATAGCAGCCTTTAGAGACCTGACTATGTTTATATAGACAAGTTACCATAGCAGCCTTAAGAGACTTGGCTGTCTTTATACATTTAGACAAGTTACCATAGCAGCCTTAAGAGACCTGACTGTCTTTATATAGACAAGTTACCATAGCAACGTTAAGAGACCTGACTGTCTTTATGTAGACAAGTTACCATAGCAGCCGTAAGAGACTTGACTGTCTTTATAAACACAAGTTACCATAGCAGCCTTAAGAGACCTGGCTGTCTTTATATAGACAAGTTACCATAGCAAACTTAAGAGACCTGGCTGTCTTTATACATGTAGACAAGTTACCATTGCAGTGTTAAATACCTGACTGTCTTAATATAGACAAGTTACCATAGCAGCCTTAAGAGACCTGGCTGTCTTTATATAGACAAGTTACCATGGCTGCCTTAAGAGACCTGGCTGTCTTCATATAGAAAAGTTACCATAGCAGCCTTAAGAGACCTGAGTGTCTTTATATAGAAAAGTTACCATAGCAGCCTTAAGAGACCTGGCTCTCTTTATATAGACAAGTGACCATAGCAGCCTTAAGAGACCTCGCTGTCTTCATATAGAAAAGTTACCATAGCAGCCTTAAGAGATCTGGCTGTCTTTATATAGACAAGTTACCATAGCAGCCTTAAGAGACCTGACTCTCTTTATATAGACAAGTGACCATAGCAGCCTTAAGAGACCTGACTGTCTTTATATAGACAAGTTACCATAGCAGCCTTAAGAGACTTGGCTGTCTTTATACATTTAGACAAGTTACCATAGCAGCCTTAAGAGACCTGACTGTCTTTATATAGACAAGTTACCATAGCAACGTTAAGAGACCTGACTGTCTTTATGTAGACAAGTTACCATAGCAGCCGTAAGAGACTTGACTGTCTTTATAAACACAAGTTACCATAGCAGCCTTAAGAGACCTGGCTGTCTTTATATAGACAAGTTACCATAGCAAACTTAAGAGACCTGGCTGTCTTTATACATGTAGACAAGTTACCATTGCAGTGTTAAATACCTGACTGTCTTAATATAGACAAGTTACCATAGCAGCCTTAAGAGACCTGGCTGTCTTTATATAGACAAGTTACCATGGCTGCCTTAAGAGACCTGGCTGTCTTCATATAGAAAAGTTACCATAGCAGCCTTAAGAGACCTGAGTGTCTTTATATAGAAAAGTTACCATAGCAGCCTTAAGAGACCTGGCTCTCTTTATATAGACAAGTGACCATAGCAGCCTTAAGAGACCTCGCTGTCTTCATATAGAAAAGTTACCATAGCAGCCTTAAGAGATCTGGCTGTCTTTATATAGACAAGTTACCATAGCAGCCTTAAGAGACCTGACTCTCTTTATATAGACAAGTGACCATAGCAGCCTTAAGAGACCTGACTGTCTTTATATAGACAAGTTACCATAGCAGCCTTAAGAGACCTGACTGTCTTTATATAGACAAGTTACCATAGCAGCCTTAAGAGACCTGACTGTCTTTATATAGACAAGTTACCATAGCAGCCTTAAGAGACCTGGCTGTCTTTATATAGGCAACTTACCATAGCAGCCTTAAGAGACCTGAGTGTCTTTATATAGACAAGTTACCATAGCAGCCGTAAGAGACCTGGCTGTCTTTATATAGACAAGTTACCATAGCAGCCTTAAGAGACCTGGCTGTCTTTATATAGGCAACTTACCATAGCAGCCTTAAGAGACCTGGCTCTCTTTATATAGACAAGTTACCATAGCAGCCTTAAGAGACCTGACTGTCTTTATATACACAAGTTACCATAGCAGCCTTAAGAGACCTGGCTGTCTTTATATAGACAAGTTACCATAGCAGCCTTAAGAGACCTGGCTGTCTTTATACATGTAGACAAGTTACCATTGCAGTGTTAAGATACCTGACTGTCTTAATATAGACAAGTTACCATAGCAGCCTTAAGAGATATGGCTGTCTTTATATGGACAAGTTACCATATCAGCCTTAAGAGACCTGACTGTCTTCATATACACAAGTTACCATAGCAGCCTTAAGAGACCTGGCTCTCTTTATATAGACAAGTTACCATAGCAGCCTTAAGAGACCTGACTCTCTTTATATACACAAGTTACCATAGCAGCCTTAAGAGACCTGACTCTCTTTATATACACAAGTTACCATAGCAGCCTTAAGAGACCTGGCTCTCTTTATATAGACAAGTTACCATAGCAGCCTTAAGAGACCTGACTGTCTTTATATACACAAGTTACCATAGCAGCCTTAAGAGACCTGACTGTCTTTATATAGACAAGTTACCATAGCAGCCTTAAGAGACTTGGCTGTCTTTATACATTTAGACAAGTTACCATAGCAGCCTTAAGAGACCTGACTGTCTTTATATAGACAAGTTACCATAGCAACGTTAAGAGACCTGACTGTCTTTATGTAGACAAGTTACCATAGCAGCCGTAAGAGACTTGACTGTCTTTATAAACACAAGTTACCATAGCAGCCTTAAGAGACCTGGCTGTCTTTATATAGACAAGTTACCATAGCAAACTTAAGAGACCTGGCTGTCTTTATACATGTAGACAAGTTACCATTGCAGTGTTAAATACCTGACTGTCTTAATATAGACAAGTTACCATAGCAGCCTTAAGAGACCTGGCTGTCTTTATATAGACAAGTTACCATGGCTGCCTTAAGAGACCTGGCTGTCTTCATATAGAAAAGTTACCATAGCAGCCTTAAGAGACCTGAGTGTCTTTATATAGAAAAGTTACCATAGCAGCCTTAAGAGACCTGGCTCTCTTTATATAGACAAGTGACCATAGCAGCCTTAAGAGACCTCGCTGTCTTCATATAGAAAAGTTACCATAGCAGCCTTAAGAGATCTGGCTGTCTTTATATAGACAAGTTACCATAGCAGCCTTAAGAGACCTGACTCTCTTTATATAGACAAGTGACCATAGCAGCCTTAAGAGACCTGACTGTCTTTATATAGACAAGTTACCATAGCAGCCTTAAGAGACCTGACTGTCTTTATATAGACAAGTTACCATAGCAGCCTTAAGAGACCTGACTGTCTTTATATAGACAAGTTACCATAGCAGCCTTAAGAGACCTGGCTGTCTTTATATAGGCAACTTACCATAGCAGCCTTAAGAGACCTGAGTGTCTTTATATAGACAAGTTACCATAGCAGCCGTAAGAGACCTGGCTGTCTTTATATAGACAAGTTACCATAGCAGCCTTAAGAGACCTGGCTGTCTTTATATAGGCAACTTACCATAGCAGCCTTAAGAGACCTGGCTCTCTTTATATAGACAAGTTACCATAGCAGCCTTAAGAGACCTGACTGTCTTTATATACACAAGTTACCATAGCAGCCTTAAGAGACCTGGCTGTCTTTATATAGACAAGTTACCATAGCAGCCTTAAGAGACCTGGCTGTCTTTATACATGTAGACAAGTTACCATTGCAGTGTTAAGATACCTGACTGTCTTAATATAGACAAGTTACCATAGCAGCCTTAAGAGATATGGCTGTCTTTATATGGACAAGTTACCATATCAGCCTTAAGAGACCTGACTGTCTTCATATACACAAGTTACCATAGCAGCCTTAAGAGACCTGGCTCTCTTTATATAGACAAGTTACCATAGCAGCCTTAAGAGACCTGACTCTCTTTATATACACAAGTTACCATAGCAGCCTTAAGAGACCTGACTCTCTTTATATACACAAGTTACCATAGCAGCCTTAAGAGACCTGGCTCTCTTTATATAGACAAGTTACCATAGCAGCCTTAAGAGACCTGACTGTCTTTATATACACAAGTTACCATAGCAGCCTTAAGAGACCTGGCTGTCTTTATATAGACAAGTTACCATAGCAGCCTTAAGAGACCTGGCTGTCTTTATACATGTAGACAAGTTACCATTGCAGTGTTAAGATACCTGACTGTCTTAATATAGACAAGTTACCATAGCAGCCTTAAGAGATATGGCTGTCTTTATATAGACAAGTTACCATAGCAGCTTTAAGAGACTTGACTGTCTTTATATAGACAAGATACCATAGCAGCCTTAAGAGACCTGGCTGTTTTTATATGGACAAGTTACCATATCAGCCTTAAGAGACCTGACTGTCTTCATATAGACAAGTTACCATAGCAGCCTTAAGAGACCTGACTCTCTTTATATACACAAGTTACCATAGCAGCCTTAAGAGACCTGGCTTTCTTTATATAGACAAGTTACCATAGCAGCCTTAAGAGACCTGACTCTCTTTATATACACAAGTTACCATAGCAGCCTTAAGAGACCTGACTCTCTTTATATACACAAGTTACCATAGCAGCCTTAAGAGACCTGGCTCTCTTTATATAGACAAGTTACCATAGCAGCTTTAAGAGACTTGACTGTCTTTATATAGACAAGTTACCATAGCAGCCTTAAGAGACCTGGCTGTTTTTATATGGACTAGCTACCATATCAGACTTAAGAGACCTGACTGTCTTCATATAGACAAGTTACCATAGCAGCCTTAAGAGACCTGACTCTCTTTATATACACAAGTTACCATAGCAGCCTTAAGAGACCTGGCTTTCTTTATATAGACAAGTTACCAAAGCAGCCTTAAGAGACCTGACTCTCTTTATATAGACAAGTTACCATAGCAGCCTTAAGAGACCTGACTGTCTTTATATACACAAGTTACCATAGCAGCCTTAAGAGACCTGGCTGTCTTTATATAGACAAGTTACCATAGCAGCCTTAAGAGACCTGGCTGTCTTTATACATGTAGACAAGTTACCATTGCAGTGTTAAGATACCTGACTGTCTTAATATAGACAAGTTACCATAGCAGCCTTAAGACACCTGGCTGTTTTTATATGGACAAGTTACCATAGCAGCCTTAAGAGACCTGACTGTCTTTATATAGACAAGTTACCATAGCAGCCTTAAGAGACCTGACTCTCTATATATACACAAGTTACCATAGGAGCCTTAAGAGACCTGGCTGTCTTCATATAGACATGTTACCATAGCAGCCTTAAGAGACCTGGCTGTCTATATACATGTAGACAAGTTACCATAGCAGCGTTAAGAGACCTGACTGTGTTTAAATAGACAAGTTACCATAGCAGCCTTAAGAGACCTGGCTGTCTTTATACATTTAGACATGCTACCATACAGCCTTAAGAGACCTGACTGTCTTTATATAGACAAGTTACCATAGCAGCCTTAAGAGACCTGACTGTCTTTATATAGACAAGTTACCATAGCAGCCTTAAGAAACCTGGCTGTCTTTATATAGACAAGTTACCATAGCAGCCTTAAGAGACCTGACTGACTTTATATACACAAGTTACCATAGCAGCCTTAAGAGACCTGGCTGTCTTTATACATGTAGACAAGTTACCATTGCAGTGTTAAGATACCTGACTGTCTTAATATAGACAAGTTACCATAGCAGCCTTAAGAGACCTGAGTGTCTTTATATAGAAAGGTTACCATAGCAGCCGTTAGAGACCTGGCTGTCTTTATATAGACAAGTTACCATAGCAGCCTTAAGAGACCTGGCTGTCTTTATATAGGCAACTTACCATAGCAGCCTTAAGAGACCTGGCTCTCTTTATATAGACAAGTTACCATAGCAGCCTTAAGAGACCTGACTGACTTTATATAGACAAGTTACCATAGCAGCCTTAAGAGACCTGGCTGTCTTTATTTAGACAAGTTACCATAGCAGCCTTAAGAGACCTGGCTGTCTTTATACATGTAGACAAGTTACCATTGCAGTGTTAAGATACCTGACTGTCTTAATATAGACAAGTTACCATAGCAGCCTTAAGAGATATGGCTGTCTTTATATAGACAAGTTACCATAGCAGCTTTAAGAGACTTAACTGTCTTTATATAGACAAGTTACCATAGCAGCCTTAAGAGACCTGGCTGTTTTTATATGGAAAAGTTACCATATCAGCCTTAAGAGACCTGACTGTCTTCATATAGACAAGTTACCATAGCAGCCTTAAGAGACCTGACTCTCTTTATATACACAAGTTACCATAGCAGCCTTAAGAGACCTGGCTTTCTTTATATAGACAAGTTACCATATCAGCCTTAAGAGACCTGACTCTCTTTATATACACAAGTTACCATAGCAGCCTTAAGAGACCTGACTCTCTTTATATACACAAGTTACCATAGCAGCCTTAAGAGACCTGGCTGTCTTTATATAGACAAGTTACCATAGCAGCCTTAAGAGACCTGGCTGTCTTTATACATGTAGACAAGTTACCATTGCAGTGTTAAGATACCTGACTGTCTTAATATAGACAAGTTACCATAGCAGCCTTAAGAGACCTGAGTGTCTTTATATAGACAAGTTACCATAGCAGCCGTAAGAGACCTGGCTGTCTTTATATAGACAAGTTACCATAGCAGCCTTAAGATACCTGGCTGTCTTTATATAGGCAACTTACCATAGCAGCCTTAAGAGACCTGGCTCTCTTTATATAGACAAGTTACCATAGCAGCCTTAAGAGACCTGACTGTCTTTATATACACAAGTTACCATAGCAGCCTTAAGAGACCTGGCTGTCTTTATATAGACAAGTTACCATAGCAGCCTTAAGAGACCTGGCTGTCTTTATACATGTAGACAAGTTACCATTGTAGTGTTAAGATACCTGACTGTCTTAATATAGACAAGTTACCATAGCAGCCTTAAGAGATATGGCTGTCTTTATATAGACAAGTTACCATAGCAGCTTTAAGAGACTTGACTGTCTTTATATAGACAAGTTACCATAGCAGCCTTAAGAGACCTGGCTGTTTTTATATGGACAAGTTACCATATCAGCCTTAAGAGACCTGACTGTCTTCATATAGACAAGTTACCATAGCAGCCTTAAGAGACCTGACTCTCTTTATATACACAAGTTACCATAGCAGCCTTAAGAGACCTGGCTTTCTTTATATAGACAAGTTACCATAGCAGCCTTAAGAGACCTGACTCTCTTTATATACACAAGTTACCATAGCAGCCTTAAGAGACCTGACTCTCTTTATATACACAAGTTACCATAGCAGATTTAAGAGACTTGACTGTCTTTATTTAGGCAACTTACCATAGCAGCCTTAAGAGACCTGAGTGTCTTTATATAGACAAGTTACCATAGCAGCCGTAAGAGACCTGGCTGTCTTTATATAGACAAGTTACCATAGCAGCCTTAAGAGACCTGGCTGTCTTTATATAGGCAACTTACTATAGCAGCCTTAAGAGACCTGGCTCTCTTTATATAGACAAGTTACCATAGCAGCCTTAAGAGACCTGACTGTCTTTATATACACAAGTTACCATAGCAGCCTTAAGAGACCTGGCTGTCTTTATATAGACAAGTTACCATAGCAGCCTTAAGAGACCTGGCTGTCTTTATACATGTAGACAAGTTACCATTGCAGTGTTAAGATACCTGACTGTCTTAATATAGACAAGTTACCATAGCAGCCTTAAGACACCTGGCTGTTTTTATATGGACAAGTTACCATAGCAGCCTTAAGAGACCTGACTGTCTTTATATAGACAAGTTACCATAGCAGCCTTAAGAGACCTGACTCTCTATATATACACAAGTTACCATAGGAGCCTTAAGAGACCTGGCTGTCTTCATATAGACATGTTACCATAGCAGCCTTAAGAGACCTGGCTGTCTATATACATGTAGACAAGTTACCATAGCAGCGTTAAGAGACCTGACTGTGTTTAAATAGACAAGTTACCATAGCAGCCTTAAGAGACCTGGCTGTCTTTATACATTTAGACATGCTACCATACAGCCTTAAGAGACCTGACTGTCTTTATATAGACAAGTTACCATAGCAGCCTTAAGAGACCTGA
Organism: Coregonus lavaretus; assembly: GCF_964263955.1. Taxonomy (NCBI): domain Eukaryota; kingdom Metazoa; phylum Chordata; class Actinopteri; order Salmoniformes; family Salmonidae; genus Coregonus; species Coregonus lavaretus. The sequence continues at coordinate 23,362 of NW_028158365.1, forward strand.
CTGTCTTTATATAGACAAGTTACCATAGCAGCCTTAAGAAACCTGGCTGTCTATATATAGACAAGTTACCATAGCAGCCTTAAGAGACCTGACTGACTTTATATACACAAGTTACCATAGCAGCCTTAAGAGACCTGGCTGTCTTTATACATGTAGACAAGTTACCATTGCAGTGTTAAGATACCTGACTGTCTTAATATAGACAAGTTACCATAGCAGCCTTAAAAGACCTGAGTGTCTTTATATAGAAAGGTTACCATAGCAGCCGTTAGAGACCTGGCTGTCTTTATATAGACAAGTTACCATAGCAGCCTTAAGAGACCTGGCTGTCTTTATATAGGCAACTTACCATAGCAGCCTTAAGAGACCTGGCTCTCTTTATATAGACAAGTTACCATAGCAGCCTTAAGAGACCTGACTGACTTTATATACACAGGTTACCATAGCAGCCTTAAGAGACCTGGCTGTCTTTATTTAGACAAGTTACCATAGCAGCCTTAAGAGACCTGGCTGTCTTTATACATGTAGACAAGTTACCATTGCAGTGTTAAGATACCTGACTGTCTTAATATAGACAAGTTACCATAGCAGCCTTAAGAGATATGGCTGTCTTTATATAGACAAGTTACCATAGCAGCTTTAAGAGACTTAACTGTCTTTATATAGACAAGTTACCATAGCAGCCTTAAGAGACCTGGCTGTTTTTATATGGAAAAGTTACCATATCAGCCTTAAGAGACCTGACTGTCTTCATATAGACAAGTTACCATAGCAGCCTTAAGAGACCTGACTCTCTTTATATACACAAGTTACCATAGCAGCCTTAAGAGACCTGGCTTTCTTTATATAGACAAGTTACCATATCAGCCTTAAGAGACCTGACTCTCTTTATATACACAAGTTACCATAGCAGCCTTAAGAGACCTGACTCTCTTTATATACACAAGTTACCATAGCAGCCTTAAGAGACCTGGCTGTCTTTATATAGACAAGTTACCATAGCAGCCTTAAGAGACCTGGCTGTCTTTATACATGTAGACAAGTTACCATTGCAGTGTTAAGATACCTGACTGTCTTAATATAGACAAGTTACCATAGCAGCCTTAAGAGACCTGAGTGTCTTTATATAGACAAGTTACCATAGCAGCCGTAAGAGACCTGGCTGTCTTTATATAGACAAGTTACCATAGCAGCCTTAAGAGACCTGGCTGTCTTTATATAGGCAACTTACCATAGCAGCCTTAAGAGACCTGGCTCTCTTTATATAGACAAGTTACCATAGCAGCCTTAAGAGACCTGACTGTCTTTATATACACAAGTTACCATAGCAGCCTTAAGAGACCTGGCTGTCTTTATATAGACAAGTTACCATAGCAGCCTTAAGAGACCTGGCTGTCTTTATACATGTAGACAAGTTACCATTGTAGTGTTAAGATACCTGACTGTCTTAATATAGACAAGTTACCATAGCAGCCTTAAGAGATATGGCTGTCTTTATATAGACAAGTTACCATAGCAGCTTTAAGAGACTTGACTGTCTTTATATAGACAAGTTACCATAGCAGCCTTAAGAGACCTGGCTGTTTTTATATGGACAAGTTACCATATCAGCCTTAAGAGACCTGACTGTCTTCATATAGACAAGTTACCATAGCAGCCTTAAGAGACCTGACTCTCTTTATATACACAAGTTACCATAGCAGCCTTAAGAGACCTGGCTTTCTTTATATAGACAAGTTACCATAGCAGCCTTAAGAGACCTGACTCTCTTTATATACACAAGTTACCATAGCAGCCTTAAGAGACCTGACTCTCTTTATATACACAAGTTACCATAGCAGATTTAAGAGACTTGACTGTCTTTATTTAGGCAACTTACCATAGCAGCCTTAAGAGACCTGAGTGTCTTTATATAGACAAGTTACCATAGCAGCCGTAAGAGACCTGGCTGTCTTTATATAGACAAGTTACCATAGCAGCCTTAAGAGACCTGGCTGTCTTTATATAGGCAACTTACCATAGCAGCCTTAAGAGACCTGGCTCTCTTTATATAGACAAGTTACCATAGCAGCCTTAAGAGACCTGACTGTCTTTATATACACAAGTTACCATAGCAGCCTTAAGAGACCTGGCTGTCTTTATATAGACAAGTTACCATAGCAGCCTTAAGAGACCTGGCTGTCTTTATACATGTAGACAAGTTACCATTGCAGTGTTAAGATACCTGACTGTCTTAATATAGACAAGTTACCATAGCAGACATAAGAGACCTGGCTGTCTTTATACATGTAGACAAGTTACAATAGCAGCCTTTAGAGACCTGACTATGTTTATATAGACAAGTTACCATAGCAGCCTTAAGAGACCTGGCTGTCTTTATACATTTAGACAAGTTACCATAGCAGCCTTAAGAGACCTGACTGTCTTTATATAGACAAGTTACCATAGCAGCGTTAAGAGACCTGACTGTCTTTATGTAGACAAGTTACCATAGTAGCCTTAAGAGACCTGGCTGTCTTTATATAGACAAGTTACCATAGCAGCCTTAAGAGACCTGGCTGTCTTTATATAGACAAGTTACCATAGCAGCCTTAAGAGACCTGTCTCTCTTTATATAGACAAGTTACCATAGCAGCCTTAAGAGACCTGACTGTCTTTATATACACAAGTTACCATAGCAGCCTTAAGAGACCTGGCTGTCTTTATATAGACAAGTTACCATAGCAGCCTTAAGAGACCTGGCTGTTTTTATATGGACAAGTTACCATATCAGCCTTAAGAGACCTGACTGTCTTTATATAGACAAGTTACCATAGCAGCCTTAAGAGACCTGACTCTCTTTATATACACAAGTTACCATAGCAGCCTTAAGAGACCTGGCTGTCTTTATACATTTAGACAAGTTACCATAGCAGCCTTAAGAGACCTGACTGTCTTTATATAGACAAGTTACCATAGCAGCGTTAAGAGACCTGACTGTCTTTATGTAGACAAGTTACCATAGCAGCCGTAAGAGACTTGACTGTCTTTATATACAAAGTTACCATAGCAGCCTTAAGAGACCTGACTCTCTTTATATACACAAGTTACCATAGCAGCCTTAAGAGACCTGGCTGTCTTTATATAGACAAGTTACCATAGCAGCCTTAAGAGACCTGGCTGTCTTTATACATGTAGACAAGTTACCATTGCAGTGTTAAGATACCTGACTGTCTTAATATAGACAAGTTACCATAGCAGCCTTAAGAGACCTGGCTGTCTTTATATAGACAAGTTACCATAGCAGCCTTAAGAGATCTGGCTGTCTTTATATAGTTAAGTTACCATAGCAGCCTTAAGAGACCTGGCTGTCTTTATATAGACAAGTTACCATAGCAGCCTTAAGATACCTGGCTGTCTTCATATAGACAAGTTACCATAGCAGCCTTAAGAGACCTGGCTGTCTTTATACATTAAGACAAGTTACCATAGCAGCGTTAAGAGACCTGACTGTGTTTATATAGACAAGTTACCATAGCAGCCATAAGAGACCTGGCTGTCTTTATACATGTAGACAAGTTACAATAGCAGCCTTTAGAGACCTGACTATGTTTATATAGACAAGTTACCATAGCAGCCTTAAGAGACCTGGCTGTCTTTATACATTTAGACAAGTTACCATAGCAGCCTTAAGAGACCTGACTGTCTTTATATAGACAAGTTACCATAGCAGCGTTAAGAGACCTGACTGTCTTTATGTAGACAAGTTACCATAGCAGCCGTAAGAGACTTGACTGTCTTTATATACACAAGTTACCATAGCAGCCTTAAGAGACCTGACTCTCTTTATATACACAAGTTACCATAGCAGCTTTAAGAGACCTGGCTGTCTTTATATAGACAAGTTACCATAGCAAACTTAAGAGACCTGGCTGTCTTTATACATGTAGACAAGTTACCATTGCAGTGTTAAATACCTGACTGTCTTAATATAGACAAGTTACCATAGCAGCCTTAAGAGACCTGGCTGTCTTTATATAGACAAGTTACCATAGCTGCCTTAAGAGACCTGGCTGTCTTCATATAGAAAAGTTACCATAGCAGCCTTAAGAGACCTGAGTGTCTTTATATAGAAAAGTTACCATAGCAGCCTTAAGAGACCTGGCTCTCTTTATATAGACAAGTTACCATAGCAGCCTTAAGAGACCTCGCTGTCTTCATATAGAAAAGTTACCATAGCAGCCTTAAGAGATCTGGCTGTCTTTATATAGACAAGTTACCATAGCAGCCTTAAGAGACCTGACTGTCTTTATATAGACAAGTTACCATAGCAGCCTTAAGAGACCTGACTGTCTTTATATAGACAAGTTACCATAGCAGCCTTAAGAGACCTGGCTGTCTTTATATAGGCAACTTACCATAGCAGCCTTAAGAGACCTGAGTGTCTTTATATAGACAAGTTACCATAGCAGACGTAAGAGACCTGGCTGTCTTTATATAGACAAGTTACCATAGCAGCCTTAAGAGACCTGGCAGTCTTTATATAGGCAACTTACCATAGCAGCCTTAAGAGACCTGGCTCTCTTTATATAACTAAGTTACCATAGCAGCCTTAAGAGACCTGACTGTCTTTATATACACAAGTTACCATAGCAGCCTTAAGAGACCTGGCTGTCTTTATATAGACAAGTTACCATAGCAGCCTTAAGAGACCTGGCTGTCTTTATACATGTAGACAAGTTACCATTGCAGTGTTAAGATACCTGACTGTCTTAATATAGACAAGTTACCATAGCAGCCTTAAGAGATATGGCTGTCTTTATATAGACAAGTTACCATAGCAGCTTTAAGAGACTTGACTGTCTTTATATAGACAAGTTACCATAGCAGCCTTAAGAGACCTGGCTGTTTTTATATGGACAAGTTACCATATCAGCCTTAAGAGACCTGACTGTCTTCATATAGACAAGTTACCATAGCAGCCTTAAGAGACCTGACTCTCTTTATATACACAAGTTACCATAGCAGCCTTAAGAGACCTGGCTTTCTTTATATAGACAAGTTACCATAGCAGCCTTAAGAGACCTGACTCTCTTTATATACACAAGTTACCATAGCAGCCTTAAGAGACCTGACTCTCTTTATATACACAAGTTACCATAGCAGCCTTAAGAGACCTGGCTCTCTTTATATAGACAAGTTACCATAGCAGCCTTAAGAGATATGGCTGTCTTTATATAGACAAGTTACCATAGCAGATTTAAGAGACTTGACTGTCTTTATATAGGCAACTTACCATAGCAGCCTTAAGAGACCTGAGTGACTTTATATAGACAAGTTACCATAGCAGCCGTAAGAGACCTGGCTGTCTTTATATAGACAAGTTACCATAGCAGCCTTAAGAGACCTGGCTGTCTTTATATAGGCAACTTACCATAGCAGCCTTAAGAGACCTGGCTCTCTTTATATAGACAAGTTACCATAGCAGCCTTAAGAGACCTGACTGTCTTTATATACACAAGTTACCATAGCAGCCTTAAGAGACCTGGCTGTCTTTATATAGACAAGTTACCATAGCAGCCTTAAGAGACCTGGCTGTCTTTATACATGTAGACAAGTTACCATTGCAGTGTTAAGATACCTGACTGTCTTAATATAGACAAGTTACCATAGCAGCCATAAGAGACCTGACTGTCTTTATATACACAAGTTACCATAGCAGCCTTAAGAGACCTGGCTGTCTTTATATAGACAAGTTACCATAGCAGCCTTAAGAGACCTGGCTGTTTTCATATGGACAAGTTACCATATCAGCCTTAAGAGACCTGACTGTCTTTATATAGACAAGTTACCATAGCAGCCTTAAGAGACCTGACTCTCTTTATATACACAAGTTACCATAGCAGCCTTAAGAGACCTGGCTGTCTTTATACATTTAGACAAGTTACCATAGCAGCCTTAAGAGACCTGACTGTCTTTATATAGACAAGTTACCATAGCAGCGTTAAGAGACCTGACTGTCTTTATGTAGACAAGTTACCATAGCAGCCGTAAGAGACTTGACTGTCTTTATATACAAAGTTACCATAGCAGCCTTAAGAGACCTGACTCTCTTTATATACTCAAGTTACCATATCAGCCTTAAGAGACCTGGCTGTCTTTATATAGACAAGTTACCATAGCAGCCTTAAGAGACCTGGCTGTCTTTATACATGTAGACAAGTTACCATTGCAGTGTTAAGATACCTGACTGTCTTAATATAGACAAGTTACCATAGCAGCCTTAAGAGATCTGGCTGTCTTTATATAGTTAAGTTACCATAGCAGCCTTAAGAGACCTGGCTGTCTTTATATAGACAAGTTACCATAGCAGCCTTAAGATACCTGGCTGTCTTCATATAGACAAGTTACCATAGCAGCCTTAAGAGACCTGGCTGTCTTTATACATGTAGACAAGTTACCATAGCAGCGTTAAGAGACCTGACTGTGTTTATATAGACAAGTTACCATAGCAGCCATAAGAGACCTGGCTGTCTTTATACATGTAGACAAGTTACAATAGCAGCCTTTAGAGACCTGACTATGTTTATATAGACAAGTTACCATAGCAGCCTTAAGAGACCTGGCTGTCTTTATACATTTAGACAAGTTACCATAGCAGCCTTAAGAGACCTGACTGTCTTTAAATAGACAAGTTACCATAGCAGCGTTAAGAGACCTGACTGTCTTTATGTAGACAAGTTACCATAGCAGCCGTAAGAGACTTGACTGTCTTTATATACACAAGTTACCATAGCAGCCTTAAGAGACCTGACTCTCTTTATATACACAAGTTACCATAGCAGCCTTAAGAGACCTGGCTGTCTTTATATAGACAAGTTACCATAGCAGCCTTAAGAGACCTGGCTGTCTTTATACATGTAGACAAGTTACCATTGCAGTGTTAAATACCTGACTGTCTTAATATAGACAAGTTACCATAGCTGCCTTAAGAGACCTGGCTGTCTTCATATAGAAAAGTTACCATAGCAGCCTTAAGAGACCTGAGTGTCTTTATATAGAAAAGTTACCATAGCAGCCTTAAGAGACCTGGCTCTCTTTATATACACAAGTTACCATAGCAGCCTTAAGAGACCTGGCTGTCTTCATATAGACAAGTTACCATAGCAGCCTTAAGAGACCTGGCTGTCTTTATATAGAAAAGTTACCATAGCAGCCTTAAGAGACCTGACTGTCTTTATATAGACAAGTTACCATAGCAGCCTTAAGAGACCTGACTGTCTTTATATAGACAAGTTACCATAGCAGCCTTAAGAGACCTGGCTGTCTTTATATAGGCAACTTACCATAGCAGCCTTAAGAGACCTGAGTGTCTTTATATAGACAAGTTACCATAGCAGCCGTAAGAGACCTGGCTGTCTTTATATAGACAAGTTACCATAGCAGCCTTAAGAGACCTGGCTGTCTTTATACATGTAGACAAGTTACCATTGCAGTGTTAAGATACCTGACTGTCTTAATATAGACAAGTTACCATAGCAGCCTTAAGAGATATGGCTGTCTTTATATAGACAAGTTACCATAGCAGCTTTAAGAGACTTGACTGTCTTTATATAGACAAGTTACCATAGCAGCCTTAAGGGACCTGGCTGTTTTTATATGGACAAGTTACCATATCAGCCTTAAGAGACCTGACTGTCTTCATATAGACAAGTTACCATAGCAGCCTTAAGAGACCTGACTCTCTTTATATACACAAGTTACCATAGCAGCCTTAAGAGACCTGGCTTTCTTTATATAGACAAGTTACCATAGCAGCCTTAAGAGACCTGACTCTCTTTATATACACAAGTTACCATAGCAGCCTTAAGAGACCTGACTCTCTTTATATACACAAGTTACCATAGCAGCCTTAAGAGACCTGGCTCTCTTTATATAGACAAGTTACCATAGCAGCCTTAAGAGATATGGCTGTCTTTATATAGACAAGTTACCATAGCAGCTTTAAGAGACTTGACTGTCTTTATATAGACAAGTTACCATAGCAGCCTTAAGGGACCTGGCTGTTTTTATATGGACAAGTTACCATATCAGCCTTAAGAGACCTGACTGTCTTCATATAGACAAGTTACCATAGCAGCCTTAAGAGACCTGACTCTCTTTATATACACAAGTTACCATAGCAGCCTTAAGAGACCTGGCTTTCTTTATATAGACAAGTTACCATAGCAGCCTTAAGAGACCTGACTCTCTTTATATACACAAGTTACCATAGCAGCCTTAAGAGACCTGACTCTCTTTATATACACAAGTTACCATAGCAGCCTTAAGAGACCTGGCTCTCTTTATATAGACAAGTTACCATAGCAGCTTTAAGAGATATGGCTGTCTTTATATAGACAAGTTACCATAGCAGATTTAAGAGACTTGACTGTCTTTATATAGGCAACTTACCATAGCAGCCTTAAGAGACCTGAGTGTCTTTATATAGACAAGTTACCATAGCAGCCGTAAGAGACCTGGCTGTCTTTATATAGACAAGTTACCATAGCAGCCTTAAGAGACCTGGCTGTCTTTATATAGGCAACTTACCATAGCAGCCTTAAGAGACCTGGCTCTCTTTATATAGACAAGTTACCATAGCAGCCTTAAGAGACCTGACTGTCTTTATATACACAAGTTACCATAGCAGCCTTAAGAGACCTGGCTGTCTTTATATAGACAAGTTACCATAGCAGCCTTAAGAGACCTGGCTGTCTTTATACATGTAGACAAGTTACCATTGCAGTGTTAAGATACCTGACTGTCTTAATATAGACAAGTTACCATAGCAGCCTTAAGAGATATGGCTGTCTTTATATAGACAAGTTACCATAGCAGCTTTAAGAGACTTGACTGTCTTTATATAGACAAGTTACCATAGCAGCCTTAAGAGACCTGGCTGTTTTTATATGGACAAGTTACCATAGCAGCCTTAAGAGACCTGACTTTCTTCATATAGACAAGTTACCATAGCAGCCTTAAGAGACCTGACTCTCTTTATATACACAAGTTACCATAGCAGCCTTAAGAGACCTGGCTTTCTTTATATAGACAAGTTACCATAGCAGCCTTAAGAGACCTGACTCTCTTTATATACACAAGTTACCATAGCAGCCTTAAGAGACCTGACTAACTTTATATACACAAGTTACCATAGCAGCCTTAAAAGACCTGACTCTCTTTATATACACAAGTTACCATAGCAGCCTTAAGAGACCTGGCTCTCTTTATATAGACAAGTTACCATAGCAGCCTTAAGAGATATGGCTGTCTTTATATAGACAAGTTACCATAGCAGCTTTAAGAGACTTGACTGTCTTTATATAGACAAGTTACCATAGCAGCCTTAAGAGACCTGGCTGTTTTTATATGGACAAGTTACCATATCAGACTTAAGAGACCTGACTGTCTTCATATAGACAAGTTACCATAGCAGCCTTAAGAGACCTGACTCTCTTTATATACACAAGTTACCATAGCAGCCTTAAGAGACCTGGCTTTCTTTATATAGACAAGTTACCAAAGCAGCCTTAAGAGACCTGACTCTCTTTATATACACAAGTTACCATAGCAGCCTTAAGAGACCTGACTCTCTTTATATACACAAGTTACCATAGCAGCCTTAAGAGACCTGGCTGTCTTTATACATTTAGACATGCTACCATACAGCCTTAAGAGACCTGACTGTCTTTATATAGACAAGTTACCATAGCAGCCTTAAGAGACCTGACTGTCTTTATATAGACAAGTTACCATAGCAGCCTTAAGAGACCTGGCTGTCTTTATATAGACAAGTTACCATAGCAGCCTTAAGAGACCTGACTGACTTTATATACACAAGTTACCATAGCAGCCTTAAGAGACCTGGCTGTCTTTATTTAGACAAGTTACCATAGCAGCCTTAAGAGACCTGGCTGTCTTTATACATGTAGACAAGTTACCATTGCAGTGTTAAGATACCTGACTGTCTTAATATAGACAAGTTACCATAGCAGCCTTAAGAGACCTGAGTGTCTTTATATAGAAAGGTTACCATAGCAGCCGTTAGAGACCTGGCTGTCTTTATATAGACAAGTTACCATAGCAGCCTTAAGAGACCTGGCTGTCTTTATATAGGCAACTTACCATAGCAGCCTTAAGAGACCTGGCTCTCTTTATATAGACAAGTTACCATAGCAGCCTTAAGAGACCTGACTGACTTTATATACACAGGTTACCATAGCAGCCTTAAGAGACCTGGCTGTCTTTATTTAGACAAGTTACCATAGCAGCCTTAAGAGACCTGGCTGTCTTTATACATGTAGACAAGTTACCATTGCAGTGTTAACATACCTGACTGTCTTAATATAGACAAGTTACCATAGCAGCCTTAAGAGATATGGCTGTCTTTATATAGACAAGTTACCATAGCAGCTTTAAGAGACTTGACTGTCTTTATATAGACAAGTTACCATAGCAGCCTTAAGAGACCTGGCTGTTTTTATATGGACAAGTTACCATATCAGCCTTAAGAGACCTGACTGTCTTCATATAGACAAGTTACCATAGCAGCCTTAAGAGACCTGACTCTCTTTATATACACAAGTTACCATAGCAGCCTTAAGAGACCTGGCTTTCTTTATATAGACAAGTTACCATAGCAGCCTTAAGAGACCTGACTCTCTTTATATACACAAGTTACCATAGCAGCCTTAAGAGACCTGACTCTCTTTATATACACAAGTTACCATAGCAGCCTTAAGAGACCTGGCTTTCTTTATATAGACAAGTTACCAAAGCAGCCTTAAGAGACCTGACTCTCTTTATATACACAAGTTACCATAGCAGCCTTAAGAGACCTGACTCTCTTTATATACACAAGTTACCATAGCAGCCTTAAGAGACCTGGCTGTCTTCATATAGACATGTTACCATAGCAGCCTTAAGAGACCTGGCTGTCATTATACATGTAGACAAGTTACCATAGCAGCGTTAAGAGACCTGACTGTGTTTAAATAGACAAGTTACCATAGCAGCCTTAAGAGACCTGGCTGTCTTTATACATTTAGACATGCTACCATACAGCCTTAAGAGACCTGACTGTCTTTATATAGACAAGTTACCATAGCAGCCTTAAGAGACCTGACTGTCTTTATATAGACAAGTTACCATAGCAGCCTTAAGAGACCTGGCTGTCTTTATATAGACAAGTTACCATAGCAGCCTTAAGAGACCTGACTGACTTTATATACACAAGTTACCATAGCAGCCTTAAGAGACCTGGCTGTCTTTATTTAGACAAGTTACCATAGCAGCCTTAAGAGACCTGGCTGTCTTTATACATGTAGACAAGTTACCATTGCAGTGTTAAGATACCTGACTGTCTTAATATAGACAAGTTACCATAGCAGCCTTAAGAGACCTGAGTGTCTTTATATAGAAAGGTTACCATAGCAGCCGTTAGAGACCTGGCTGTCTTTATATAGACAAGTTACCATAGCAGCCTTAAGAGACCTGGCTGTCTTTATATAGGCAACTTACCATAGCAGCCTTAAGAGACCTGGCTCTCTTTATATAGACAAGTTACCATAGCAGCCTTAAGAGACCTGACTGACTTTATATATACAGGTTACCATAGCAGCCTTAAGAGACCTGGCTGTCTTTATTTAGACAAGTTACCATAGCAGCCTTAAGAGACCTGGCTGTCTTTATACATGTAGACAAGTTACCATTGCAGTGTTAAGATACCTGACTGTCTTAATATAGACAAGTTACCATAGCAGCCTTAAGAGATATGGCTGTCTTTATATAGACAAGTTACCATAGCAGCTTTAAGAGACTTGACTGTCTTTATATAGACAAGTTACCATAGCAGCCTTAAGAGACCTGGCTGTTTTTATATGGACAAGTTACCATATCAGCCTTAAGAGACCTGACTGTCTTCATATAGACAAGTTACCATAGCAGCCTTAAGAGACCTGACTCTCTTTATATACACAAGTTACCATAGCAGCCTTAAGAGACCTGGCTTTCTTTATATAGACAAGTTACCATAGCAGCCTTAAGAGACCTGACTCTCTTTATATACACAAGTTACCATAGCAGCCTTAAGAGACCTGACTCTCTTTATATACACAAGTTACCATAGCAGCCTTAAGAGACCTGGCTGTCTTTATATAGACAAGTTACCATAGCAGCCTTAAGAGACCTGGCTGTCTTTATACATGTAGACAAGTTACCATTGCAGTGTTAAGATACCTGACTGTCTTAATATAGACAAGTTACCATAGCAGCCTTAAGAGACCTGGCTGTCTTTATATAGACAAGTTACCATAGCAGCCTTAAGAGACCTGTCTCTCTTTATATAGACAAGTTACCATAGCAGCCTTAAGAGACCTGACTGTCTTTATATACACAAGTTACCATAGCAGCCTTAAGAGACCTGGCTGTCTTTATATAGACAAGTTACCATAGCAGCCTTAAGAGACCTGGCTGTTTTTATATGGACAAGTTACCATATCAGCCTTAAGAGACCTGACTGTCTTTATATAGACAAGTTACCATAGCAGCCTTAAGAGACCTGACTCTCTTTATATACACAAGTTACCATAGCAGCCTTAAGAGACCTGGCTGTCTTTATACATTTAGACAAGTTACCATAGCAGCCTTAAGAGACCTGACTGTCTTTATATACACAAGTTACCATAGCAGCGTTAAGAGACCTGACTGTCTTTATGTAGACAAGTTACCATAGCAGCCGTAAGAGACTTGACTGTCTTTATATACAAAGTTACCATAGCAGCCTTAAGAGACCTGACTCTCTTTATATACACAAGTTACCATAGCAGCCTTAAGAGACCTGGCTGTCTTTATATAGACAAGTTACCATAGCAGCCTTAAGAGACCTGGCTGTCTTTATACATGTAGACAAGTTACCATTGCAGTGTTAAGATACCTGACTGTCTTAATATAGACAAGTTACCATAGCAGCCTTAAGAGACCTGGCTGTCTTTATATAGACAAGTTACCATAGCAGCCTTAAGAGATCTGGCTGTCTTTATATAGTTAAGTTACCATAGCAGCCTTAAGAGACCTGGCTGTCTTTATATAGACAAGTTACCATAGCAGCCTTAAGATACCTGGCTGTCTTCATATAGACAAGTTACCATAGCAGCCTTAAGAGACCTGGCTGTCTTTATACATGTAGACAAGTTACCATAGCAGCGTTAAGAGACCTGACTGTGTTTATATAGACAAGTTACCATAGCAGCCATAAGAGACCTGGCTGTCTTTATACATGTAGACAAGTTACAATAGCAGCCTTTAGAGACCTGACTATGTTTATATAGACAAGTTACCATAGCAGCCTTAAGAGACCTGGCTGTCTTTATACATTTAGACAAGTTACCATAGCAGCCTTAAGAGACCTGACTGTCTTTATATAGACAAGTTACCATAGCAGCGTTAAGAGACCTGACTGTCTTTATGTAGACAAGTTACCATAGCAGCCGTAAGAGACTTGACTGTCTTTATATACACAAGTTACCATAGCAGCCTTAAGAGACCTGACTCTCTTTATATACTCAAGTTACCATAGCAGCCTTAAGAGACCTGGCTGTCTTTATATAGACAAGTTACCATAGCAAACTTAAGAGACCTGGCTGTCTTTATACATGTAGACAAGTTACCATTGCAGTGTTAAATACCTGACTGTCTTAATATAGACAAGTTACCATAGCAGCCTTAAGAGACCTGGCTGTCTTTATATAGACAAGTTACCATAGCTGCCTTAAGAGACCTGGCTGTCTTCATATAGAAAAGTTACCATAGCAGCCTTAAGAGACCTGAGTGTCTTTATATAGAAAAGTTACCATAGCAGCCTTAAGAGACCTGGCTCTCTTTATATAGACAAGTTACCATAGCAGCCTTAAGAGACCTCGCTGTCTTCATATAGAAAAGTTACCATAGCAGCCTTAAGAGATCTGGCTGTCTTTATATAGACAAGTTACCATAGCAGCCTTAAGAGACCTGACTGTCTTTATATAGACAAGTTACCATAGCAGCCTTAAGAGACCTGACTGTCTTTATATAGACAAGTTACCATAGCAGCCTTAAGAGACCTGGCTGTCTTTATATAGGCAACTTACCATAGCAGCCTTAAGAGACCTGAGTGTCTTTATATAGACAAGTTACCATAGCAGCCGTAAGAGACCTGGCTGTCTTTATATAGACAAGTTACCATAGCAGCCTTAAGAGACCTGGCAGTCTTTATATAGGCAACTTACCATAGCAGCCTTAAGAGACCTGGCTCTCTTTATATAACTAAGTTACCATAGCAGCCTTAAGAGACCTGACTGTCTTTATATACACAAGTTACCATAGCAGCCTTAAGAGACCTGGCTGTCTTTATATAGACAAGTTACCATAGCAGCCTTAAGAGACCTGGCTGTCTTTATACATGTAGACAAGTTACCATTGCAGTGTTAAGATACCTGACTGTCTTAATATAGACAAGTTACCATAGCAGCCTTAAGAATTATGGGTGTCTTTATATAGACAAGTTACCATAGCAGCTTTAAGAGACTTGACTGTCTTTATATAGACAAGTTACCATAGCAGCCTTAAGAGACCTGGCTGTTTTTATATGGACAAGTTACCATATCAGCCTTAAGAGACCTGACTGTCTTCATATAGACAAGTTACCATAGCAGCCTTAAGAGACCTGACTCTCTTTATATACACAAGTTACCATAGCAGCCTTAAGAGACCTGGCTTTCTTTATATAGACAAGTTACCATAGCAGCCTTAAGAGACCTGACTCTCTTTATATACACAAGTTACCATAGCAGCCTTAAGAGACCTGACTCTCTTTATATACACAAGTTACCATAGCAGCCTTAAGAGACCTGGCTCTCTTTATATAGACAAGTTACCATAGCAGCCTTAAGAGATATGGCTGTCTTTATATAGACAAGTTACCATAGCAGATTTAAGAGACTTGACTGTCTTTATATAGGCAACTTACCATAGCAGCCTTAAGAGACCTGAGTGACTTTATATAGACAAGTTACCATAGCAGCCGTAAGAGACCTGGCTGTCTTTATATAGACAAGTTACCATAGCAGCCTTAAGAGACCTGGCTGTCTTTATATAGGCAACTTACCATAGCAGCCTTAAGAGACCTGGCTCTCTTTATATAGACAAGTTACCATAGCAGCCTTAAGAGACCTGACTGTCTTTATATACACAAGTTACCATAGCAGCCTTAAGAGACCTGGCTGTCTTTATATAGACAAGTTACCATAGCAGCCTTAAGAGACCTGGCTGTCTTTATACATGTAGACAAGTTACCATTGCAGTGTTAAGATACCTGACTGTCTTAATATAGACAAGTTACCATAGCAGCCATAAGAGACCTGACTGTCTTTATATACACAAGTTACCATAGCAGCCTTAAGAGACCTGGCTGTCTTTATATAGACAAGTTACCATAGCAGCCTTAAGAGACCTGGCTGTTTTTATATGGACAAGTTACCATATCAGCCTTAAGAGACCTGACTGTCTTTATATAGACAAGTTACCATAGCAGCCTTAAGAGACCTGACTCTCTTTATATACACAAGTTACCATAGCAGCCTTAAGAGACCTGGCTGTCTTTATACATTTAGACAAGTTACCATAGCAGCCTTAAGAGACCTGACTGTCTTTATATAGACAAGTTACCATAGCAGCGTTAAGAGACCTGACTGTCTTTATGTAGACAAGTTACCATAGCAGCCGTAAGAGACTTGACTGTCTTTATATACAAAGTTACCATAGCAGCCTTAAGAGACCTGACTCTCTTTATATACTCAAGTTACCATATCAGCCTTAAGAGACCTGGCTGTCTTTATATAGACAAGTTACCATAGCAGCCTTAAGAGACCTGGCTGTCTTTATACATGTAGACAAGTTACCATTGCAGTGTTAAGATACCTGACTGTCTTAATATAGACAAGTTACCATAGCAGCCTTAAGAGACCTGGCTGTCTTTATATAGACAAGTTACCATAGCAGCCTTAAGAGATCTGGCTGTCTTTATATAGTTAAGTTACCATAGCAGCCTTAAGAGACCTGGCTGTCTTTATATAGACAAGTTACCATAGCAGCCTTAAGATACCTGGCTGTCTTCATATAGACAAGTTACCATAGCAGCCTTAAGTTACCTGGCTGTCTTTATACATGTAGACAAGTTACCATAGCAGCGTTAAGAGACCTGACTGTGTTTATATAGACAAGTTACCATAGCAGCCATAAGAGACCTGGCTGTCTTTATACATGTAGACAAGTTACAATAGCAGCCTTTAGAGACCTGACTATGTTTATATAGACAAGTTACCATAGCAGCCTTAAGAGACCTGGCTGTCTTTATACATTTAGACAAGTTACCATAGCAGCCTTAAGAGACCTGACTGTCTTTAAATAGACAAGTTACCATAGCAGCGTTAAGAGACCTGACTGTCTTTATGTAGACAAGTTACCATAGCAGCCGTAAGAGACTTGACTGTCTTTATATACACAAGTTACCATAGCAGCCTTAAGAGACCTGACTCTCTTTATATACACAAGTTACCATAGCAGCCTTAAGAGACCTGGCTGTCTTTATATAGACAAGTTACCATAGCAGCCTTAAGAGACCTGGCTGTCTTTATACATGTAGACAAGTTACCATTGCAGTGTTAAATACCTGACTGTCTTAATATAGACAAGTTACCATAGCTGCCTTAAGAGACCTGGCTGTCTTCATATAGAAAAGTTACCATAGCAGCCTTAAGAGACCTGAGTGTCTTTATATAGAAAAGTTACCATAGCAGCCTTAAGAGACCTGGCTCTCTTTATATACACAAGTTACCATAGCAGCCTTAAGAGACCTGGCTGTCTTCATATAGACAAGTTACCATAGCAGCCTTAAGAGACCTGGCTGTCTTTATATAGACAAGTTACCATAGCAGCCTTAAGAGACCTGACTGTCTTTATATAGACAAGTTACCATAGCAGCCTTAAGAGACCTGACTGTCTTTATATAGACAAGTTACCATAGCAGCCTTAAGAGACCTGGCTGTCTTTATATAGGCAACTTACCATAGCAGCCTTAAGAGACCTGAGTGTCTTTATATAGACAAGTTACCATAGCAGCCGTAAGAGACCTGGCTGTCTTTATATAGACAAGTTACCATAGCAGCCTTAAGAGACCTGGCTGTCTTTATACATGTAGACAAGTTACCATTGCAGTGTTAAGATACCTGACTGTCTTAATATAGACAAGTTACCATAGCAGCCTTAAGAGATATGGCTGTCTTTATATAGACAAGTTACCATAGCAGCTTTAAGAGACTTGACTGTCTTTATATAGACAAGTTACCGTAGCAGCCTTAAGGGACCTGGCTGTTTTTATATGGACAAGTTACCATATCAGCCTTAAGAGACCTGACTGTCTTCATATAGACAAGTTACCATAGCAGCCTTAAGAGACCTGACTCTCTTTATATACACAAGTTACCATAGCAGCCTTAAGAGACCTGGCTTTCTTTATATAGACAAGTTACCATAGCAGCCTTAAGAGACCTGACTCTCTTTATATACACAAGTTACCATAGCAGCCTTAAGAGACCTGACTCTCTTTATATACACAAGTTACCATAGCAGCCTTAAGAGACCTGGCTCTCTTTATATAGACAAGTTACCATAGCAGCCTTAAGAGATATGGCTGTCTTTATATAGACAAGTTACCATAGCAGCTTTAAGAGACTTGACTGTCTTTATATAGACAAGTTACCATAGCAGCCTTAAGGGACCTGGCTGTTTTTATATGGACAAGTTACCATATCAGCCTTAAGAGACCTGACTGTCTTCATATAGACAAGTTACCATAGCAGCCTTAAGAGACCTGACTCTCTTTATATACACAAGTTACCATAGCAGCCTTAAGAGACCTGGCTTTCTTTATATAGACAAGTTACCATAGCAGCCTTAAGAGACCTGACTCTCTTTATATACACAAGTTACCATAGCAGCCTTAAGAGACCTGACTCTCTTTATATACACAAGTTACCATAGCAGCCTTAAGAGACCTGGCTCTCTTTATATAGACAAGTTACCATAGCAGCTTTAAGAGATATGGCTGTCTTTATATAGACAAGTTACCATAGCAGATTTAAGAGACTTGACTGTCTTTATATAGGCAACTTACCATAGCAGCCTTAAGAGACCTGAGTGTCTTTATATAGACAAGTTACCATAGCAGCTGTAAGAGACCTGGCTGTCTTTATATAGACAAGTTACCATAGCAGCCTTAAGAGACCTGGCTGTCTTTATATAGGCAACTTACCATAGCAGCCTTAAGAGACCTGGCTCTCTTTATATAGACAAGTTACCATAGCAGCCTTAAGAGACCTGACTGTCTTTATATACACAAGTTACCATAGCAGCCTTAAGAGACCTGGCTGTCTTTATATAGACAAGTTACCATAGCAGCCTTAAGAGACCTGGCTGTCTTTATATAGACAAGTTACCATAGCAGCCTTAAGAGACCTGGCTGTCTTTATACATGTAGACAAGTTACCATTGCAGTGTTAAGATACCTGACTGTCTTAATATAGACAAGTTACCATAGCAGCCTTAAGAGATATGGCTGTCTTTATATAGACAAGTTACCATAGCAGCTTTAAGAGACTTGACTGTCTTTATATAGACAAGTTACCATAGCAGCCTTAAGAGACCTGGCTGTTTTTATATGGACAAGTTACCATAGCAGCCTTAAGAGACCTGACTTTCTTCATATAGACAAGTTACCATAGCAGCCTTAAGAGACCTGACTCTCTTTATATACACAAGTTACCATAGCAGCCTTAAGAGACCTGGCTTTCTTTATATAGACAAGTTACCATAGCAGCCTTAAGAGACCTGACTCTCTTTATATACACAAGTTACCATAGCAGCCTTAAGAGACCTGACTCTCTTTATATACACAAGTTACCATAGCAGCCTTAAAAGACCTGACTCTCTTTATATACACAAGTTACCATAGCAGCCTTAAGAGACCTGGCTCTCTTTATATAGACAAGTTACCATAGCAGCCTTAAGAGATATGGCTGTCTTTATATAGACAAGTTACCATAGCAGCTTTAAGAGACTTGACTGTCTTTATATAGACAAGTTACCATAGCAGCCTTAAGAGACCTGGCTGTTTTTATATGGACAAGTTACCATATCAGACTTAAGAGACCTGACTGTCTTCATATAGACAAGTTACCATAGCAGCCTTAAGAGACCTGACTCTCTTTATATACACAAGTTACCATAGCAGCCTTAAGAGACCTGGCTTTCTTTATATAGACAAGTTACCAAAGCAGCCTTAAGAGACCTGACTCTCTTTATATACACAAGTTACCATAGCAGCCTTAAGAGACCTGACTCTCTTTATATACACAAGTTACCATAGCAGCCTTAAGAGACCTGGCTGTCTTTATACATTTAGACATGCTACCATACAGCCTTAAGAGACCTGACTGTCTTTATATAGACAAGTTACCATAGCAGCCTTAAGAGACCTGACTGTCTTTATATAGACAAGTTACCATAGCAGCCTTAAGAGACCTGGCTGTCTTTATATAGACAAGTTACCATAGCAGCCTTAAGAGACCTGACTGACTTTATATACACAAGTTACCATAGCAGCCTTAAGAGACCTGGCTGTCTTTATTTAGACAAGTTACCATAGCAGCCTTAAGAGACCTGGCTGTCTTTATACATGTAGACAAGTTACCATTGCAGTGTTAAGATACCTGACTGTCTTAATATAGACAAGTTACCATAGCAGCCTTAAGAGACCTGAGTGTCTTTATATAGAAAGGTTACCATAGCAGCCGTTAGAGACCTGGCTGTCTTTATATAGACAAGTTACCATAGCAGCCTTAAGAGACCTGGCTGTCTTTATATAGGCAACTTACCATAGCAGCCTTAAGAGACCTGGCTCTCTTTATATAGACAAGTTACCATAGCAGCCTTAAGAGACCTGACTGACTTTATATACACAGGTTACCATAGCAGCCTTAAGAGACCTGGCTGTCTTTATTTAGACAAGTTACCATAGCAGCCTTAAGAGACCTGGCTGTCTTTATACATGTAGACAAGTTACCATTGTAGTGTTAACATACCTGACTGTCTTAATATAGACAAGTTACCATAGCAGCCTTAAGAGATATGGCTGTCTTTATATAGACAAGTTACCATAGCAGCTTTAAGAGACTTGACTGTCTTTATATAGACAAGTTACCATAGCAGCCTTAAGAGACCTGGCTGTTTTTATATGGACAAGTTACCATATCAGCCTTAAGAGACCTGACTGTCTTCATATAGACAAGTTACCATAGCAGCCTTAAGAGACCTGACTCTCTTTATATACACAAGTTACCATAGCAGCCTTAAGAGACCTGGCTTTCTTTATATAGACAAGTTACCATAGCAGCCTTAAGAGACCTGACTCTCTTTATATACACAAGTTACCATAGCAGCCTTAAGAGACCTGACTCTCTTTATATACACAAGTTACCATAGCAGCCTTAAGAGACCTGGCTTTCTTTATATAGACAAGTTACCAAAGCAGCCTTAAGAGACCTGACTCTCTTTATATACACAAGTTACCATAGCAGCCTTAAGAGACCTGACTCTCTTTATATACACAAGTTACCATAGCAGCCTTAAGAGACCTGGCTGTCTTCATATAGACATGTTACCATAGCAGCGTTAAGAGACCTGACTGTGTTTAAATAGACAAGTTACCATAGCAGCCTTAAGAGACCTGGCTGTCTTTATACATTTAGACATGCTACCATACAGCCTTAAGAGACCTGACTGTCTTTATATAGACAAGTTACCATAGCAGCCTTAAGAGACCTGACTGTCTTTATATAGACAAGTTACCATAGCAGCCTTAAGAGACCTGGCTGTCTTTATATAGACAAGTTACCATAGCAGCCTTAAGAGACCTGACTGACTTTATATACACAAGTTACCATAGCAGCCTTAAGAGACCTGGCTGTCTTTATTTAGACAAGTTACCATAGCAGCCTTAAGAGACCTGGCTGTCTTTATACATGTAGACAAGTTACCATTGCAGTGTTAAGATACCTGACTGTCTTAATATAGACAAGTTACCATAGCAGCCTTAAGAGACCTGAGTGTCTTTATATAGAAAGGTTACCATAGCAGCCGTTAGAGACCTGGCTGTCTTTATATAGACAAGTTACCATAGCAGCCTTAAGAGACCTGGCTGTCTTTATATAGGCAACTTACCATAGCAGCCTTAAGAGACCTGGCTCTCTTTATATAGACAAGTTACCATAGCAGCCTTAAGAGACCTGACTGACTTTATATATACAGGTTACCATAGCAGCCTTAAGAGACCTGGCTGTCTTTATTTAGACAAGTTACCATAGCAGCCTTAAGAGACCTGGCTGTCTTTATACATGTAGACAAGTTACCATTGCAGTGTTAAGATACCTGACTGTCTTAATATAGACAAGTTACCATAGCAGCCTTAAGAGATATGGCTGTTTTTATATAGACAAGTTACCATAGCAGCTTTAAGAGACTTGACTGTCTTTATATAGACAAGTTACCATAGCAGCCTTAAGAGACCTGGCTGTTTTTATATGGACAAGTTACCATATCAGCCTTAAGAGACCTGACTGTCTTCATATAGACAAGTTACCATAGCAGCCTTAAGAGACCTGACTCTCTTTATATACACAAGTTACCATAGCAGCCTTAAGAGACCTGGCTTTCTTTATATAGACAAGTTACCATAGCAGCCTTAAGAGACCTGACTCTCTTTATATACACAAGTTACCATAGCAGCCTTAAGAGACCTGACTCTCTTTATATACACAAGTTACCATAGCAGCCTTAAGAGACCTGGCTGTCTTTATATAGACAAGTTACCATAGCAGCCTTAAGAGACCTGGCTGTCTTTATACATGTAGACAAGTTACCATTGCAGTGTTAAGATACCTGACTGTCTTAATATAGACAAGTTACCATAGCAGCCTTAAGACACCTGGCTGTTTTTATATGGACAAGTTACCATAGCAGCGTTGTCGGGGGGCTGGGGTTAGTTGGTTATACCTGGAGTACTTCTCCTGTCTTATCCAGTGTCCTGTGTGAATTTAAGTATGCTCTCTCTAATTCTCTCGTTCTCTCTTTCTCTCTGAGAACCTGAGCCCTAGGACCATACGTCAGGACTACCGGGCATGATGACACCCTGCTGCCCCCAGTCCGCCTGGCCTTGCTGCTATTCCAGTTTCAACTGTTCTGCCTGCGGCTACGAAACCCCTACCTGTCCCAGACCTGCTGTTTTCAACTCTAAATGATCGGCTATGAAAAGCCAACTGAGAGACCTGAGCCCTAGGACCATACGTCGGGACTACCGGCCGTGGTGACTCCTTGCTATCCCCAGTCCGCCTGGCCTTGCTGCTATTCCAGTTTAAACTGTTCTGCCTGCGGTTATGGAACCCCTACCTGTCCCAGACCTGCTGTTTTAAACTCTAATGATCGGCTATGAAAAGCCAACTGAGATTTATTCCTGATTATTATTTGACCATGCTTGTCACTTATGAACATTTTTGAACATCTTGGCATGGTTCTGTTATAATCTCCACCCGGCACAGCCAGAAGAGGACTGGCCACCCCTCATAGCCTGGTTCCTCTCTAGGTTTCTTCCTAGGTTTTGCCTTTCTAGGGAGTTTTTCCTAGCCACCGTGCTTCTACACCTGCATTACTAGCTGTTTGGGGTTTTAGGCTGGGTTTCTGTACAGCACTTCGAGATATTAGCTGATGTAAGAAGGGCTATATAAAATAAAATTGATTGATTGATTGATTAAGAGACCTGACTGTGTTTAAATAGACAAGTTACCATAGCAGCCTTAAGAGACCTGGCTGTCTTTATATAGACAAGTTACCATAGCAGCCTTAAGAGACCTGACTCTCTTTATATAGACAAGTTACCATAGCAGCGTTAAGAGACCTGACTCTCTTTATATACACAAGTTACCATAGCAGCCTTAAGAGACCTGGCTGTCTTCATATAGACAAGTTACCATAGCAGCGTTAAGAGACCTGACTGTGTTTAAATAGACAAGTTACCATAGCAGCCTTAAGAGACCTGACTCTCTTTATATAGACAACTTACCATAGCAGCCTTAAGAGACCTGACTCTCTTTATATAGACAAGTTACCATAGCAGCGTTAAGAGACCTGACTGTCTTTATGTAGACAAGTTACCATAGCAGCCGTAAGAGACTTGACTGTCTTTATATACACAACTTACCATAGCAGCCTTAAGAGACCTGACTCTCTTTATATACACAAGTCTCTCACAGTTGAAGTGTATCTATGATAAAAAATTACAGACCTCTACATGCTTTGTAAGTAGGAAAATCTGCAAAATCGGCAGTGTATCAAATACTTGTTCTCCCCACTGTACATGTAGAGAAGTTACCATAGCAGACTTAAGAGACCTGACTGTCTTTATATACACAAGTTACCATAGCAGCCTTAAGAGACCTGGCTGTCTTTATATAGACAAGTTACCATAGCAGGCTTAAGAGACCTGGCTGTCTTTATACATGTAGACACGTTACCATAGCAGCCTTACAAGACCTGAGTGTCTTTAGATAGAAAAGTTACCATAGCAGCCTTAAGAGACCTGGCTCTCTTTATATACACAAGTTACCATAGCAGCCTTAAGAGACCTGGCTGTCTTTATATAGACAAGTTACCATAGCAGCCTTAAGAGACCTGGCTGTTTTTATATGGACAAGTTACCATATCAGCCTTAAGAGACCTGACTGTCTTTATATAGACAAGTTACCATAGCAGCCTTAAGAGACCTGACTCTCTTTATATACACAAGTTACCATAGCAGCCTTAAGAGACCTGACTTTCTTTATATACACAAGTTACCATAGCAGCCTTAAGAGACCTGGCTGTCTTTATATAGACAAGTTACCATAGCAGCCTTAAGAGACCTGGCTGTTTTTATATGGACAAGTTACCATATCAGCCTTAAGAGACCTGACTGTCTTTATATAGACAAATTACCATAGCAGCCTTAAGAGACCTGACTCTCTTTATATAAACAAGTTACCATAGCAGCCTTAAGAGACCTGACTCTCTTTATATACACAAGTTACCACAGCAGCCTTAAGAGACCTGGCTGTCTTTATATAGACAAGTTAAAATAGCAGCCTTAAGAGACCTGGCTGTCTTTATACATGTAGACAAGTTACCATTGCAGTGTTAAGATACCTGACTGTCTTAATATAGACAAGTTACCATAGCAGCCTTAAGAGATATGGCTGTCTTTATATAGACAAGTTACCATAGCAGCTTTAAGAGACTTGACTGTCTTTATATAGACAAGTTACCATAGCAGCCTTAAGAGACCTGGCTGTTTTTATATGGACAAGTTACCATATCAGCCTTAAGAGACCTGACTGTCTTCATATAGACAAGTTACCATAGCAGCCTTAAGAGACCTGACTCTCTTTATATACACACGTTACCATAGCAGCCTTAAGAGACCTGGCTTTCTTTATATAGACAAGTTACCATAGCAGCCTTAAGAGACCTGACTCTCTTTATATACACAAGTTACCATAGCAGCCTTAAGAGACCTGACTCTCTTTATATACACAAGTTACCATAGCAGCCTTAAGAGACCTGGCTGTCTTTATATAGACAAGTTACCATAGCAGCCTTAAGAGACCTGGCTGTCTTTATACATGTAGACAAGTTACCATTGCAGTGTTAAGATACCTGACTGTCTTAATATAGACAATTTACCATAGCAGCCTTAAGAGATATGGCTGTCTTTATATAGACAAGTTACCATAGCAGCTTTAAGAGACTTGACTGTCTTTATATAGACAAGTTACCATAGCAGCCTTAAGAGACCAGGCTGTTTTTATATGGACAAGTTACCATATCAGCCTTAAGAGACCTGACTGTCTTCATATAGACAAGTTACCATAGCAGCCTTAAGAGACCTGACTCTCTTTATATACACAAGTAACCATAGCAGCCTTAAGAGACCTGGCTTTCTTTATATAGACAAGTTACCATAGCAGCCTTAAGAGACCTGGCTGTCTTTATATAGACAATTTACCATAGCAGTCTTAAGAGACCTGACTGTCGTTATATAGACAAGTTACCATAGCAGCCTTAAGAGACCTGGCTCTCTTCATATAGACAAGTTACCATAGCAGCCTTAAGAGACCTGGCTGTCTTTATACATGTAGACAAGTTACCATTGCAGTGTTAAGATACCTGACTGTCTTAATATAGACAAGTTACCATAGCAGCCTTAAGAGATATGGCTGTCTTTATATAGACAAGTTACCATAGCAGCTTTAAGAGACTTGACTGTCTTTATATAGACAAGTTACCATAGCAGCCTTAAGAGACCTGGCTGTTTTTATATGGACAAGTTACCATATCAGCCTTAAGAGACCTGACTGTCTTCATATAGACAAGTTACCATAGCAGCCTTAAGAGACCTGACTCTCTTTATATACACACGTTACCATAGCAGCCTTAAGAGACCTGGCTTTCTTTATATAGACAAGTTACCATAGCAGCCTTAAGAGACCTGACTCTCTTTATATACACAAGTTACCATAGCAGCCTTAAGAGACCTGACTCTCTTTATATACACAAGTTACCATAGCAGCCTTAAGAGACCTGGCTGTCTTTATATAGACAAGTTACCATAGCAGCCTTAAGAGACCTGGCTGTCTTTATACATGTAGACAAGTTACCATTGCAGTGTTAAGATACCTGACTGTCTTAATATAGACAATTTACCATAGCAGCCTTAAGAGATATGGCTGTCTTTATATAGACAAGTTACCATAGCAGCTTTAAGAGACTTGACTGTCTTTATATAGACAAGTTACCATAGCAGCCTTAAGAGACCAGGCTGTTTTTATATGGACAAGTTACCATATCAGCCTTAAGAGACCTGACTGTCTTCATATAGACAAGTTACCATAGCAGCCTTAAGAGACCTGACTCTCTTTATATACACAAGTAACCATAGCAGCCTTAAGAGACCTGGCTTTCTTTATATAGACAAGTTACCATAGCAGCCTTAAGAGACCTGGCTGTCTTTATATAGACAATTTACCATAGCAGTCTTAAGAGACCTGACTGTCGTTATATAGACAAGTTACCATAGCAGCCTTAAGAGACCTGGCTCTCTTCATATAGACAAGTTACCATAGCAGCCTTAAGAGACCTGGCTGTCTTTATACATGTAGACAAGTTACCATTGCAGTGTTAAGATACCTGACTGTCTTAATATAGACAAGTTACCATAGCAGCCTTAAGAGATATGGCTGTCTTTATATAGACAAGTTACCATAGCAGCTTTAAGAGACCTGACTGTCTTCATATAGACAAGTTACCATAGCAGCCACAAGAGACCTGACTGTCTTTATACATGTAGACAAGTTACCATAGCAGCCTTAAGAGACCTGACTCTCTTTATATACACAAGTTACCATAGCAGCCTTAAGAGACCTGGCTGTCTTTATATAGACAAGTTACCATAGCAGCCTTAAGAGACCTGGCTGTCTTTATACATGTAGACAAGTTACCATTGCAGTGTTAAGATACCTGACTGTCTTAATATAGACAAGTTACCATAGCAGCCTTAAGAGATATGGCTGTCTTTATATAGACAAGTTACCATAGCAGCCTTAAGAGACCTGGCTGTTTATATATGGACAAGTTACCATATCAGCCTTAAGAGACCTGACTGTCTTCATATAGACAAGTTACCATAGCAGCCTTAAGAGACCTGACTCTCTTTATATACACAAGTAACCATAGCAGCCTTAAGAGACCTGGCTTTCTTTATATAGACAAGTTACCATAGCAGCCTTAAGAGACCTGGCTGTCTTTATATAGACAACTTACCATAGCAGTCTTAAGAGACCTGACTGTCGTTATATAGACAAGTTACCATAGCAGCCTTAAGAGACCTGGCTGTCTTAATATAGACAAGTTACCATATCAGGCTTAAGAGACCTGGCTATCTTTATATAGACAAGTTACCATAGAAGCCTTAAGAGACATGACTGTCTTTATATAGACAAGTTACCATAGCAGCCTTAAGACACCTGGCTGTTTTTATATGGACAAGTTACCATAGCAGCCTTAAGAGAACTGACTGTCTTTATATAGACAAGTTACCATAGCAGCCTTAAGAGACCTGACTCTCTTTATAGACACAAGTTACCATAGCAGCCTTAAGAGACCTGGCTGTCTTCATGTAGACAAGTTACCATAGCAGCCTTAAGAGACCTGGCTGTCTTTATACATGTAGACAAGTTACCATAGCAGCGTTAAGAGACCTGACTGTCTTTATATAGACAAGTTACCATATCAGCCTTAAGACACCTGACTCTCTTTATATACACAAGTTACCATAGCAGCCTTAAGAGACCTGGCTGTCTTTATATAGACAAGTTACCATAGCAGCCTTAAGAGACCTGGCTGTCTTTATACATGTAGACAAGTTACCATTAAAGTGTTAAGATACCTGACTGTCTTAATATAGACAAGTTACCATAGCAGCCTTAAGAGATATGGCTGTCTTTATATAGACAAGTTACCATAGCAGCTTTAAGAGACCTGACTGTCTTCATATAGACAAGGTAACATAGCAGCCTTAAGAGACCTGACTCTCTTTATATACACAAGTAACCATAGCAGCCTTAAGAGACCTGGCTTTCTTTATATAGACAAGTTACCATAGCAGCCTTAAGAGACCTGGCTGTCTTTATATAGACAACTTACCATAGCAGTCTTAAGAGACCTGACTGTCGTTATATAGACAAGTTACCATAGCAGCCTTAAGAGACCTGGCTGTCTTAATATAGACAAGTTACCATATCAGGCTTAAGAGACCTGGCTATCTTTATATAGACAAGTTACCATAGCAGCCTTAAGAGACATGACTGTCTTTATATAGACAAGTTACCATAGCAGCCTTAAGACACCTGGCTGTTTTTATATGGACAAGTTACCATAGCAGCCTTAAGAGAACTGACTGTCTTTATATAGACAAGTTACCATAGCAGCCTTAAGAGACCTGACTCTCTTTATATACACAAGTTACCATAGCAGCCTTAAGAGACCTGGCTGTCTTCATGTAGACAAGTTACCATAGCAGCCTTAAGAGACCTGGCTGTCTTTATACATGTAGACAAGTTACCATAGCAGCGTTAAGAGACCTGACTGTCTTTATATAGACAAGTTACCATATCAGCCTTAAGACACCTGACTCTCTTTATATACACAAGTTACCATAGCAGCCTTAAGAGACCTGGCTGTCTTTATATAGACAAGTTACCATAGCAGCCTTAAGAGACCTGGCTGTCTTTATACATGTAGACAAGTTACCATTGCAGTGTTAAGATACCTGACTGTCTTAATATAGACAAGTTACCATAGCAGCCTTAAGAGATATGGCTGTCTTTATATAGACAAGTTACCATAGCAGCTTTAAGAGACCTGACTGTCTTCATATAGACAAGTTACCATAGCAGCCTTAAGAGACCTGACTCTCTTTATATACACAAGTTACCATAGCAGCCTTAAGAGACCTGGCTGTCTTTATATAGACAAGTTACCATAGCAGTCTTAAGAGACCTGGCTGTCTTAATATAGACAAGTTACCATATCAGGCTTAAGAGACCTGGCTGTCTTTATATAGACAAGTTACCATAGCAGCCTTAAGAGACATGACTGTCTTTATATAGACAAGTTACCATAGCAGCCTTAAGACACCTGGCTGTTTTTATATGGACAAGTTACCATAGCAGCCATAAGAGACCTGACTGTCTTTATATACACAACTTACCATAGCAGCCTTAAGAGACCTGGCTGTCTTTATATACACAAGTTACCATAGCAGCCTTAAGAGACCTGGCTGTCTTTATATAGACAAGTTACCATAGCAGCCTTAAGAGACCTGGCTGTCTTTATATAGACAAGTTACCATAGCAGCCTTAAGAGACCTGGCTGTCTTTATATAGACAAGTTACCATAGAAGCCTTAAGAGACCTGGCTGTCTTTATACATGTAGAAAAGTTACCATAGCAGCCTTAAGAGACCTGACTGTTTTATATAGACAAGTTACCATAGCAGCCTTAAGAGACCTGGCTGTCTTTATATAGACAAGTTACCATAGCAGCCTTAAGAGACCTGGCTGTTTTTATATGGACAAGTTACCATATCAGCCTTAAGAGACCTGACTGTCTTCATATAGACAAGTTACCATAGCAGCCTTAAGAGACCTGACTCTCTTTATATACACAAGTTACCATAGCAGCCTTAAGAGACCTGGCTTTTTTTATATAGACAAGTTACCATAGCAGCCTTAAGAGACCTGGCTGTCTTTATATAGACAACTTACCATAGCAGTCTTAAGAGACCTGACTGTCGTTATATAGACAAGTTACCATGTCAGGCTTAAGAGACCTGGCTGTCTTTATATAGACAAGTTACCATAGCAGCCTTAAGAGACATGACTGTCTATATATAGACAAGTTACCATAGCAGCCTTAAGAGACCTGACTGTCGTTATATAGACAAGTTACCATAGCAGCCTTAAGAGACCTGGCTGTCTTAATATAGACAAGTTACCATATCAGGCTTAAGAGACCTGACTCTCTTTATATACACAAGTTACCATAGCAGCCTTAAGAGACCTGGCTGTCTTTATACATGTAGACAAGTTACCATAGCAGCTTTAAGAGACCTGACTGTGTTTATATAGACAAGTTACCATAGCAGCCTTAAGAGACCTGGCTGTCTTTATACATTTAGACATGTTACCATACAGCCTTAAGATACCTGACTGTCTTTATATAGACAAGTTACCATAGCAGCGTTAAGAGACCTGACTGTCTTTATGTAGACAAGTTACCATAGCAGCCTTAAGAGACTTGACAGTCTTTATATACACAACTTACTATAGCAGCCTTAAGAGACCTGGCTGTCTTTATATACACAAGTTACCATAGCAGCCTTAAGAGACCTGGCTGTCTTTATATAGACAAGTTACCATAGCAGCCTTAAGAGACCTGGCTGTTTTTATATGGACAAGTTACCATATCAGCCTTAAGAGACCTGACTGTCTTTATATAGACAAGTTACCATAGCAGCCTTAAGAGACCTGACTCTCTTCATATACACAAGTTACCATAGCAGCCTTAAGAGACCTGGCTTTCTTTATATAGACAAGTTACCATAGCAGCCTTAAGAGACCTGGCTGTCTTTATATAGACAACTTACCATAGCAGTCATAAGAGACCTGACTGTCGTTATATAGACAAGTTACCATAGCAGCCTTAAGAGACCTGGCTGTCTTAATATAGACACGTTACCATAGCAGGCTTAAGAGACCTGGCTCTCTTTATATACACAAGTTACCATAGCAGCCTTAAGACACATGACTGTCTTTATATAGACAAGTTACCATAGCAGCCTTAAGACACCTGGTTGTTTTTATATGGACAAGTTACCATAGCAGCCTTAAGAGACCTGACTGTCTTTATATAGACAAGTTACCATAGCAGCCTTAAGACACCTGGTTGTTTTTATATGGACAAGTTACCATAGCAGCCTTAAGAGACCTGACTGTCTTTATATAGACAAGTTACCATAGCAGCCTTAAGAGACCTGACTCTCTTTATATAGACAAGTTACCATAGCAGCCTTAAGAGACCTGACTCTCTTTATATAGACAAGTTACCATAGCAGCCTTAAGAGACCTGACTGTGTGTATATAGACAAGTTACCATAGCGGCCTTAAGAGACCTGGCTGTCTTTATACATTTAGACATGTTACCATATCAGCCTTAAGAGACCTGACTGTCTTTATGTAGACAAGTTACCATTGCAGTGTTAAGATACCTGACTGTCTTAATATAGACAAGTTACCATAGCAACCTTAAGAGACCTGGCTGTCTTTATATAGACAAGTTACCATAGCAGCCTTAAGAGACCTGGCTGTCTTTATATAGACAAGTTACCATAGCAGCCTTAAGAGACCTGGCTGTCTTTATATAGACAAGTTACCATAGCAGCCTTAAGAGACCTGGCTGTCTTTATACATGTAGACAAGTTACCATAGCAGCCTTAAAATACCTGACTGTTTTATATACACAAGTTACCATAGCAGCCTTAAGAGAACTGACTCTCTTTATATACACAAGTTACCATAGCAGCCTTAAGAGACCTGGCTGTCTTTATACATTTAGACAAGTTACCATTGCAGTGTTAAGATACCTGACTGTCTTAATATAGACAAGTTACCATAGCAGCCTTAAGAGACCTGGCTGTCTTTATATAGACAAGTTACCATAGCAGCCTTAAGAGACCTGGCTGTCTTTATATAGACAATTACCATAGCAGCCTTAAGAGACCTGGCTGTCTTTATATAGACAAGTTACCATAGAAGCCTTAATAGACCTGGCTGTCTTTATACATGTAGACAAGTTACCATAGCAGCCTTAAAAGACCTGACTGTTTTATATAGACAAGTTACCATAGCAGCCTTAAGAGACCTGGCTGTCTTTATATAGACAAATTACCATAGCAGCCTTAAGAGACCTGGTTGTCCTTATATAGACTAATTACCATAGCAGCCTTAAGAGACCTGGCCTTCTTTATATAGACAAGTTACCATAGCAGCCTTAAGAGACCTGACTGTCGTTATATAGACAAGTTACCATTGCTGCCTTAAGAGACCTGGCTGTCTTCATATAGAAAAGTTACCATAGCAGCCTTAAGAGACCTGGCTGTCTTCATATAGACAAGTTACTATAGCAGCCTTAATAGACCTGGCTGTCTTTATACATGTAGAGAAGTTACCATAGCAGACTTAAGAGACCTGACTGTCTTTATATAGACAAGTTACCATAGCAGCCTTAAGAGACCTGGCTGTCTTTATATAGACAAGTTACCATAGCAGCCTTAAGAGACCTGGCTCTCTTTATATAGACAAGTTACCATAGCAGCCTTAAGAGACCTGGCTGTCTTTATACATGTATACACGTTACCATAGCAGCCTTAAGACACCTGACTGTCTTTATATAGACAAGTTACCATAGCAGCCTTAAGAGACCTGGCTCTCTTTATATAGACAAGTTACCATAGCAGCCTTAAGAGACCTGAGTGTCTTTATATAGAAAAGTTACCATAGCAGCCTTACGAGACCTGGCTCTCTTTGTATAGACAAGTGACTATAGCAGCCTTAAGAGACCTCACTGTCTTTATATAGACAAGTTACAATAGCAGCCTTAAGAGATCTGGCTGTCTTTATACATGTAGACACGTTACCATAGCAGCCTTAAGACACCTGACTGTCTTTATATAGACAAGTTACCATAGCAGCCTTAAGAGACCTGGCTCTCTTTATATAGACAAGTTACCATAGCAGCCTTAAGAGACCTGAGTGTCTTTATATAGAAAAGTTACCATAGCAGCCTTACGAGACCTGGCTCTCTTTGTATAGACAAGTGACTATAGCAGCCTTAAGAGACCTCACTGTCTTTATATAGACAAGTTACCATAGCAGCCTTAAGAGACCTGAGTGTCTTTATATAGACAAGTTACCATAGCAGCCTTAAGAGACCTGACTGTCTTTATATAGACAAGTTACCATAGCAGCCTTAAGAGACCTGACTGTCTTTATATAGACAAGTTACCATAGCAGCCTTAAGAGACCTGGCTGTCTTTATATAGACAAGTTACCATAGCAGCCTTAAGAGACCTGGCTGTCTTTATGTAGACAGGTTACCATAGCAGCCTTAAGAGACCTGGCTGTCTTTATACATGTAGACACGTTACCATAGCAGCCTTAAGAGACCTGAGTGTCTTTGTATAGACAAGTTACCATAGCAGCCTTAAGAGACCTGGCTGTCTTTATATAGACAACTTACCATAGCAGCCTTAAGAGACCTGAGTGTCTTTATATAGACAAGTTACCATAGCAGCCGTAAGAGACCTGGCTGTCTTTATATAGACAAGTTACCATAGCAGCCTTAAGAGACCTGGCTCTAAGTTACCATAGCAGCCTTAAGAGACCTGACTGTCTTTATATAGACAAGTTACCACAGCAGCCTTAAGAGACCTGGCTGTCTTTATATAGACAAGTTACCATAGCAGCCTTAAGAGACCTGGCTGTCTTTATATAGACAACTTACCATAGCAGCCTTAAGAGACCTGAGTGTCTTTATATAGACAAGTTACCATAGTAGCCTTAAGAGACCTGGCTGTCTTTAAATAGACAACTTACCATAGCAGCCTTAAGAGACCTGGCTCTCTTTATATAGACAACTTACCATAGCAGCCTTAAGAGACCTGAGTGTCTTTATATAGACAAGTTACCATAGCAGCCGTAAGAGACCTGGCTGTCTTTATATAGACAAGTTACCATAGCAGCCTTAAGAGACCTGGCTCTCTTTATATAGACAAGTTACCATAGCAGCCTTAAGAGACCTGACTGTCTTTATATAGACAAGTTACCACAGCAGCCTTAAGAGACCTGGCTGTCTTTATATAGACAAGTTACCATAGCAGCCTTAAGAGACCTGGCTGTCTTTATATAGACAACTTACCATAGCAGCCTTAAGAGACCTGAGTGTCTTTATATAGACAAGATACCATAGTAGCCTTAAGAGACCTGGCTGTCTTTAAATAGACAACTTACCATAGCAGCCTTAAGAGACCTGGCTCTCTTTATGTAGACAGGTTACCATAGCAGCCTTAAGAGACCTGAGTGTCTTCATATAGACAAGTTACCATAGTAGCCGTAAGAGACCTGGCTGTCTTTATGTAGACAAGTTACCATAGCAGCCTTAAGAGACCTGGCTCTCTTTATATAGACAAGTTACCATAGCAGCCTTAAGAGACCTGGCTCTCTTTATACAGACAAGTTACCATAGCAGCCTTAAGAGACCTGGCTCTCTTTATATAGACAAGTTACCATAGCAGCCTTAAGAGACCTGAGTGTCTTTATATAGAAAAGTTACCATAGCAGCCTTAAGAGACCTGGCTCTCTTTATATAGACAAGTGACCATAGCAGCCTTAAGAGACCTCGCTGTCTTCATATAGAAAAGTTACCATAGCAGCCTTAAGAGATCTGGCTGTCTTTATATAGACAAGTTACCATAGCAGCCTTAAGAGACCTGACTGTCTTTATATAGACAAGTTACCATAGCAGCCTTAAGAGACCTGGCTGTCTTTATATAGACAAGTTACCATAGCAGCCTTAAGAGACTTGGCTGTCTTTATATAGACAAGTTACCATAGCAGCCTTAAGAGACCTGGCTGTCTTTATCCATGTGGACACGTTACCATAGCAGCCTTAAGAGACCTGACTGTCTTTATATAGACAAGTTACCATAGCAGCCTTAAGAGACCTGGCTGTCTTTATATAGACAACTTAACATAGCAGCCTTAAGAGACCTGGCTGTCTTTATATAGACAAGTTACCATAGCAGCCTTAAGAGACCTGACTGTCTTTATATAGACAAGTTACCACAGCAGCCTTAAGAGGCCTGGCTGTCTTTATATAGACAAGTTACCATAGCAGCCTTAAGAGACCTGGCTGTCTTTATATAGACAACTTACCATAGCAGCCTTAAGAGACCTGAGTGTCTTTATATAGACAAGTTACCATAGTAGCCTTAAGAGACCTGGCTGTCTTTAAATAGACAACTTACCATAGCAGCCTTAAGAGACCTGGCTCTCTTTATATAGACAACTTACCATAGCAGCCTTAAGAGACCTGAGTGTCTTTATATAGACAAGTTACCATAGCAGCCTTAAGAGACCTGGCTGTCTTTATATAGACAACTTACCATAGCAGCCTTAAGAGACCTGAGTGTCTTTATATAGACAAGTTACCATAGTAGCCTTAAGAGACCTGGCTGTCTTTAAATAGACAACTTACCATAGCAGCCTTAAGAGACCTGGCTCTCTTTATATAGACAACTTACCATAGCAGCCTTAAGAGACCTGAGTGTCTTTATATAGACAAGTTACCATAGCAGCCGTAAGAGACCTGGCTGTCTTTATATAGACAAGTTACCATAGCAGCCTTAAGAGACCTGGCTCTCTTTATATAGACAAGTTACCATAGCAGCCTTAAGAGACCTGACTGTCTTTATATAGACAAGTTACTACAGCAGCCTTAAGAGACCTGGCTGTCTTTATATAGACAAGTTACCGTAGCAGCCTTAAGAGACCTGGCTGTCTTTATATAGACAACTTACCATAGCAGCCTTAAGAGACCTGAGTGTCTTTATATAGACAAGTTACCATAGTAGCCTTAAGAGACGTGGCTCTCTTTAAATAGACAACTTACCATAGCAGCCTTAAGAGACCTGGCTCTCTTTATGTAGACAGGTTACCATAGCAGCCTTAAGAGATCTGAGTGTCTTCATATAGACAAGTTACCATAGTAGCCGTAAGAGACCTGGCTGTCTTTATATAGACAAGTTACCATAGCAGCCTTAAGAGACCTGGCTCTCTTTATATAGACAAGTTACCATAGCAGCCTTAAGAGACCTGGCTCTCTTTATATAGACAAGTTACCATAGCAGCCTTAAGAGACCTGGCTCTCTTTATATAGACAAGTTACCATAGCAGCCTTAAGAGACCTGAGTGTCTTTATATAGAAAAGTTACCATAGCAACCTTAAGAGACCTGGCTCTCTTTATATAGACAAGTGACCATAGCAGCCTTAAGAGACCTCGCTGTCTTTATATAGACAAGTTACCATAGCAGCCTTAAGAGATCTGGCTGTCTTTATATAGACAAGTTACCATAGCAGCCTTAAGAGACCTGACTGTCTTTATATAGACAAGTTACCATAGCAGCCTTAAGAGACCTGGCTGTCTTTATATAGACAAGTTACCATAGCAGCCTTAAGAGACCTGAATGTCTTTATATAGACAAGTTACCACAGCAGCCTTAAGAGACCTGTCTGTCTTTATATATACAAATTACCATAGCAGCCTTAAGATACCTGAGTGTCTTTATATAGACAAGTTACCATAGTAGCCTTAAGAGACCTGGCTGTCTTTAAATAGACAACTTACCATAGCAGCCTTAAGAGACCTGGCTCTCTTTATGTAGACAGGTTACCATAGCAGCCTTAAGAGACCTGAGTGTCTTCATATAGACAAGTTACCATAGTAGCCGTAAGAGACCTGGCTGTCTTTATATAGACAAGTTACCATAGCAGCCTTAAGAGACCTGGCTCTCTTTATATAGACAAGTTACCATAGCAGCCTTAAGAGACCTGGCTCTCTTTATATAGACAAGTTACCATAGCAGCCTTAAGAGACCTGAGTGTCTTTATATAGAAAAGTTACCATAGCAGCCTTAAGAGACCTGACTGTGTTTATATAGACAAGTTACCATAGCAGCCTTAAGAGACCTGGCTGTCTTTATATAGACAAGTTACCATAGCAGCCTTAAGAGACCTGAGTGTCTTTATATAGACAAGTTACCACAGCAGCCTTAAGAGACCTGTCTGTCTTCATATAGACAAATTACCATAGCAGCCTTAAGAGACCTGAGTGTCTTTATATAGACAAGTTACCACAGCAGCCTTAAGAGACCTGAGTGTCTTTATATAGACAAGTTACCACAGCAGCCTTAAGAGACCTGTCTGTCTTCATATAGACAAATTACCATAGCAGCCTTAAGAGACCTGAGTGTCTTTATATAGACAAGTTACCATAGTAGCCTTAAGAGACCTGGCTGTCTTTAAATAGACAACTTACCATAGCAGCCTTAAGAGACCTGGCTCTCTTTATGTAGACAGGTTACCATAGCAGCCTTAAGAGACCTGAGTGTCTTCATATAGACAAGTTACAATAGTAGCCATAAGAGACCTGGCTGTCTTTATATAGACAAGTTACCATAGCAGCCTTAAGAGACCTGGCTCTCTTTATATAGACAAGTTACCATAGCAGCCTTAAGAAACCTGGCTCTCTTTATATAGACAAGTTACCATAGCAGCCTTAAGAGACCTGAGTGTCTTTATATAGAAAAGTTACCATAGCAGCCTTAAGAGACCTGGCTCTCTTTATATAGACAAGTGACCATAGCAGCCTTAAGAGACCTCGCTGTCTTCATATAGAAAAGTTACCATAGCAGCCTTAAGAGATCTGGCTGTCTTTATATAGACAAGTTACCATAGCAGCCTTAAGAGACCTGACTGTCTTTATATAGACAAGTTACCATAGCAGCCTTAAGAGACCTGAGTGTCTTTATATAGAAAAGTTACCATAGCAGCCTTAAGAGACCTGGCTCTCTTTATATAGACAAGTTACCATAGCAGCCTTAAGAGATCTGGCTGTCTTTATATAGACAAGTTACCATAGCAGCCTTAAGAGACCTGACTGTCTTTATATAGACAAGTTACCATAGCAGCCTTAAGAGACCTGGCTGTCTTTATATAGACAAGTTACCATAGCAGCCTTAAGAGACTTGGCTGTCTTTATATAGACAAGTTACCATAGCAGCCTTAAGAGACCTGGCTGTCTTTATCCATGTGGACACGTTACCATAGCAGCCTTAAGAGACCTGACTGTCTTTATATAGACAAGTTACCATAGCAGCCTTAAGAGACCTGGCTGTCTTTATATAGACAACTTAACATAGCAGCCTTAAGAGACCTGAGTGTCTTTATATAGACAAGTTACCATAGCAGCCGTAAGAGACCTGGCTGTCTTTATATAGACAAGTTACCATAGCAGCCTTAAGAGACCTGGCTGTCTTTATATAGACAAGTTACCATAGCAGCCTTAAGAGACCTGACTGTCTTTATATAGACAAGTTACCACAGCAGCCTTAAGAGGCCTGGCTGTCTTTATATAGACAAGTTACCATAGCAGCCTTAAGAGACCTGGCTGTCTTTATATAGACAACTTACCATAGCAGCCTTAAGAGACCTGAGTGTCTTTATATAGACAAGTTACCATAGTAGCCTTAAGAGACCTGGCTGTCTTTAAATAGACAACTTACCATAGCAGCCTTAAGAGACCTGGCTCTCTTTATATAGACAACTTACCATAGCAGCCTTAAGAGACCTGAGTGTCTTTATATAGACAAGTTACCATAGCAGCCGTAAGAGACCTGGCTGTCTTTATATAGACAAGTTACCATAGCAGCCTTAAGAGACCTGGCTCTCTTTATATAGACAAGTTACCATAGCAGCCTTAAGAGACCTGACTGTCTTTATATAGACAAGTTACTACAGCAGCCTTAAGAGACCTGGCTGTCTTTATATAGACAAGTTACCGTAGCAGCCTTAAGAGACCTGGCTGTCTTTATATAGACAACTTACCATAGCAGCCTTAAGAGACCTGAGTGTCTTTATATAGACAAGTTACCATAGTAGCCTTAAGAGACGTGGCTCTCTTTAAATAGACAACTTACCATAGCAGCCTTAAGAGACCTGGCTCTCTTTATGTAGACAGGTTACCATAGCAGCCTTAAGAGATCTGAGTGTCTTCATATAGACAAGTTACCATAGTAGCCGTAAGAGACCTGGCTGTCTTTATATAGACAAGTTACCATAGCAGCCTTAAGAGACCTGGCTCTCTTTATATAGACAAGTTACCATAGCAGCCTTAAGAGACCTGGCTCTCTTTATATAGACAAGTTACCATAGCAGCCTTAAGAGACCTGGCTCTCTTTATATAGACAAGTTACCATAGCAGCCTTAAGAGACCTGAGTGTCTTTATATAGAAAAGTTACCATAGCAACCTTAAGAGACCTGGCTCTCTTTATATAGACAAGTGACCATAGCAGCCTTAAGAGACCTCGCTGTCTTTATATAGACAAGTTACCATAGCAGCCTTAAGAGATCTGGCTGTCTTTATATAGACAAGTTACCATAGCAGCCTTAAGAGACCTGACTGTCTTTATATAGACAAGTTACCATAGCAGCCTTAAGAGACCTGGCTGTCTTTATATAGACAAGTTACCATAGCAGCCTTAAGAGACCTGAGTGTCTTTATATAGACAAGTTACCACAGCAGCCTTAAGAGACCTGTCTGTCTTTATATAGACAAATTACCATAGCAGCCTTAAGAGACCTGAGTGTCTTTATATAGACAAGTTACCATAGTAGCCTTAAGAGACCTGGCTGTCTTTAAATAGACAACTTACCATAGCAACCTTAAGAGACCTGGCTCTCTTTATGTAGACAGGTTACCATAGCAGCCTTAAGAGACCTGAGTGTCTTCATATAGACAAGTTACCATAGTAGCCGTAAGAGACCTGGCTGTCTTTATATAGACAAGTTACCATAGCAGCCTTAAGAGACCTGGCTCTCTTTATATAGACAAGTTACCATAGCAGCCTTAAGAGACCTGGCTCTCTTTATATAGACAAGTTACCATAGCAGCCTTAAGAGACCTGAGTGTCTTTATATAGAAAAGTTACCATAGCAGCCTTAAGAGACCTGACTGTCTTTATATAGACAAGTTACCATAGCAGCCTTAAGAGACCTGGCTGTCTTTATATAGACAAGTTACCATAGCAGCCTTAAGAGACCTGAGTGTCTTTATATAGACAAGTTACCACAGCAGCCTTAAGAGACCTGTCTGTCTTCATATAGACAAATTACCATAGCAGCCTTAAGAGACCTGGCTGTCTTTATATAGACAACTTACCATAGCAGCCTTAAGAGACCTGAGTGTCTTTATATAGACAAGTTACCATAGCAGCCTTAAGAGACCTGGCTGTCTTTAAATAGACAACTTACCATAGCAGCCTTAAGAGACCTGGCTCTCTTTATGTAGACAGGTTACCATAGCAGCCTTAAGAGACCTGAGTGTCTTCATATAGACAAGTTACAATAGTAGCCGTAAGAGACCTGGCTGTCTTTATATAGACAAGTGACCATAGCAGCCTTAAGAGACCTCGCTGTCTTCATATAGAAAAGTTACCATAGCAGCCTTAAGAGATCTGGCTGTCTTTATATAGACAAGTTACCATAGCAGCCTTAAGAGACCTGACTGTCTTTATATAGACAAGTTACCATAGCAGCCTTAAGAGACCTGGCTGTCTGTATATAGACAAGTTACCATAGCAGCCTTAAGAGACTTGGCTGTCTTTATATAGACAAGTTACCATAGCAGCCTTAAGAGACCTGGCTGTCTTTATCCATATGGACACGTTACCATAGCAGCCTTAAGAGACCTGACTGTCTTTATATAGACAAGTTACCATAGCAGCCTTAAGAGACCTGGCTGTCTTTATATAGACAACTTAACATAGCAGCCTTAAGAGACCTGAGTGTCTTTATATAGACAAGTTACCATAGCAGCCGTAAGAGACCTGGCTGTCTTTATATAGACAAGTTACCATAGCAGCCTTAAGAGACCTGGCTGTCTTTATATAGACAAGTTACCATAGCAGCCTTAAGAGACCTGACTGTCTTTATATAGACAAGTTACCACAGCAGCCTTAAGAGACCTGGCTGTCTTTATATAGACAAGTTACCATAGCAGCC
The DNA here is from genome assembly GCF_964263955.1 of Coregonus lavaretus. Taxonomy (NCBI): domain Eukaryota; kingdom Metazoa; phylum Chordata; class Actinopteri; order Salmoniformes; family Salmonidae; genus Coregonus; species Coregonus lavaretus. Next base: position 64,015 of record NW_028158365.1, read on the forward strand.
TTAAGAGACCTGGCTGTCTTTATATAGACAACTTACCATAGCAGCCTTAAGAGACCTGAGTGTCTTTATGTAGACAAGTTACCATAGTAGCCTTAAGAGACCTGGCTGTCTTTAAATAGACAACTTACCATAGCAGCCTTAAGAGACCTGGCTCTCTTTATATAGACAACTTACCATAGCAGCCTTAAGAGACCTGAGTGTCTTTATATAGACAAGTTACCATAGCAGCCGTAAGAGACCTGGCTGTCTTTATATAGACAAGTTACCATAGCAGCCTTAAGAGACCTGGCTCTCTTTATATAGACAAGTTACCATAGCAGCCTTAAGAGACCTGACTGTCTTTATATAGACAAGTTACCACAGCAGCCTTAAGAGACCTGGCTGTCTTTATATAGACAAGTTACCATAGCAGCCTTAAGAGACCTGGCTGTCTTGATATAGACAACTTACCATAGCAGCCTTAAGAGACCTGAGTGTCTTTATATAGACAAGTTACCATAGTAGCCTTAAGAGACCTGGCTGTCTTTAAATAGACAAGTTACCATAGCAGCCTTAAGAGACCTGGCTCTCTTTATGTAGACAGGTTACCATAGCAGCCTTAAGAGATCTGAGTGTCTTCATATAGACAAGTTACCATAGTAGCCGTAAGAGACCTGGCTGTCTTTATATAGACAAGTTACCATAGCAGCCTTAAGAGACCTGGCTCTCTTTATATAGACAAGTTACCATAGCAGCCTTACGAGACCTGGCTCTCTTTATATAGACAAGTTACCATAGCAGCCTTAAGAGACCTGGCTCTCTTTATATAGACAAGTTACCATAGCAGCCTTAAGAGACCTGAGTGTCTTTATATAGAAAATTTACCATAGCAACCTTAAAAGACCTGGCTCTCTTTATATAGACAAGTGACCTTAGCAGCCTTAAGAGACCTCGCTGTCTTCATATAGAAAAGTTACCATAGCAGCCTTAAGAGATCTGGCTGTCTTTATATAGACAAGTTACCATAGCAGCCTTAAGAGACCTGACTGTCTTTATATAGACAAGTTACCATAGCAGCCTTAAGAGACCTGGCTGTCTTTATATAGACAAGTTACCATAGCAGCCTTAAGAGACCTGAGTGTCTTTATATAGACAAGTTACCACAGCAGCCTTAAGAGACCTGTCTGTCTTTATATAGACAAATTACCATAGCAGCCTTAAGAGACCTGGCTGTCTTTATACATGTAGACAAGTTGCCATAGCAGCCTTAAAAGACCTGACTGTCTTTATATAGACAAGTTACCATAGCAGCCTTAAGAGACCTGACTGTCTTTATATAGACAAGTTACCACAGCAGCCTTAAGAGACCTGGCTGTCTTTATATAGACAAGTTACCATAGCAGCCTTAAGAGACCTGGCTGTCTTTATATAGACAACTTACCATAGCAGCCTTAAGAGACCTGAGTGTCTTTATATAGACAAGTTACCATATTAGCCGTAAGAGACCTGGCTGTCTTTAAATAGACAACTTACCATAGCAGCCTTAAGAGACCTGGCTCTCTTTATGTAGACAGGTTACCATAGCAGCCTTAAGAGACCTGAGTGTCTTCATATAGACAAGTTACCATAGTAGCCGTAAGAGACCTGGCTGTCTTTATATAGACAAGTTACCATAGCAGCCTTAAGAGACCTGGCTCTCTTTATATAGACAAGTTACCATAGCAGCCTTAAGTGACCTGGCTCTCTTTATATAGACAAGTTACCATAGCAGCCTTAAGAGACCTGAGTGTCTTTATATAGACAAGTTACCATAGCAGCCTTAAGAGACCTGGCTCTCTTTATATAGACAAGTGACCATAGCAGCCTTAAGAGACCTCGCTGTCTTCATATAGAAAAGTTACCATAGCAGCCTTAAGAGATCTGGCTGTCTTTATATAGACAAGTTACCATAGCAGCCTTAAGAGACCTGACTGTCTTTATATAGACAAGTTACCATAGCAGCCTTAAGAGACCTGGCTGTCTTTATATAGACAAGTTACCATAGCAGCCTTAAGAGACTTGGCTGTCTTTATATAGACAAGTTACCATAGCAGCCTTAAGAGACCTGGCTGTCTTTATCCATGTGGACACGTTACCATAGCAGCCTTAAGAGACCTGACTGTCTTTATATAGACAAGTTACCATAGCAGCCTTAAGAGACCTGGCTGTCTTTATATAGACAACTTAACATAGCAGCCTTAAGAGACCTGAGTGTCTTTATATTGACAAGTTACCATAGCAGCCGTAAGAGACCTGGCTGTCTTTATATAGACAAGTTACCATAGCAGCCTTAAGAGACCTGGCTGTCTTTATATAGACAAGTTACCATAGCAGCCTTAAGAGACCTGACTGTCTTTATATAGACACGTTACCACAGCAGCCTTAAGAGACCTGGCGGTCTTTATATAGACAAGTTACCATAGCAGCCTTAAGAGACCTGGCTGTCTTTATATAGACAACTTACCATAGCAGCCTTAAGAGACCTGAGTGTCTTTATATAGACAAGTTACCATAGTAGCCTTAAGAGACCTGGCTGTCTTTAAATAGACAACTTACCATAGCAGCCTTAAGAGAACTGGCTCTCTTTATATAGACAACTTACCGTAGCAGCCTTAAGAGACCTGAGTGTCTTTATATAGACAAGTTACCATAGCAGCCATAAGAGACCTGGCTGTCTTTATATAGACAAGTTACCATAGCAGCCTTAAGAGACCTGGCTCTCTTTATATAGACAAGTTACCATATCAGCCTTAAGAGACCTGGCTGTCTTGATATAGACAACTTACCATAGCAGCCTTAAGAGACCTGAGTGTCTTTATATAGACAAGTTACCATAGTAGCCTTAAGAGACCTGGCTGTCTTTAAATAGACAACTTACCATAGCAGCCTTAAGAGACCTGGCTCTCTTTATGTAGACAGGTTAACATATCAGCCTTAAGAGATCTGAGTGTCTTCATATAGACAAGTTACCATAGTAGCCGTAAGAGACCTGGCTGTCTTTATATAGACAAGTTACCATAGCAGCCTTAAGAGACCTGGCTCTCTTTATATAGACAAGTTACCATAGCAGCCTTAAGAGACCTGGCTCTCTTTATATAGACAAGTTACCATAGCAGCCTTAAGAGACCTGGCTCTCTTTATATAGACAAGTTACCATAGCAGCCTTAAGAGACCTGAGTGTCTTTATATAGAAAAGTTACCATAGCAGCCTTAAGAGACCTGGCTCTCTTTATATAGACAAGTTACCATAGCAGCCTTAAGAGACCTGGCTCTCTTTATATAGACAAGTTACCATAGCAGCCTTAAGAGACCTGAGTGTCTTTATATAGAAAAGTTACCATAGCAGCCTTAAGAGACCTGGCTCTCTTTATATAGACAAGTGACCATAGCAGCCTTAAGAGACCTCGCTGTCTTCATATAGAAAAGTTACCATAGCAGCCTTAAGAGATCTGGCTGTCTTTATATAGACAAGTTACCATAGCAGCCTTAAGAGACCTGGCTCTCTTTATATAGACAAGTTACCATAGCAGCCTTAAGAGACCTGGCTCTCTTTATATAGACAAGTTACCATAGCAGCCTTAAGAGACCTGAGTGTCTTTATATAGAAAAGTTACCATAGCAGCCTTAAGAGACCTGACTGTCTTTATATAGACAAGTTACCATAGCAGCCTTAAGAGACCTGGCTGTCTTTATATAGACAAGTTACCATAGCAGCCTTAAGAGACCTGAGTGTCTTTATATAGACAAGTTACCACAGCAGCCTTAAGAGACCTGTCTGTCTTCATATAGACAAATTACCATAGCAGCCTTAAGAGACCTGGCTGTCTTTATATAGACAACTTACCATAGCAGCCTTAAGAGACCTGAGTGTCTTTATATAGACAAGTTACCATAGTAGCCTTAAGAGACCTGGCTGTCTTTAAATAGACAACTTACCATAGCAGCCTTAAGAGACCTGGCTCTCTTTATGTAGACAGGTTACCATAGCAGCCTTAAGAGACCTGAGTGTCTTCATATAGACAAGTTACAATAGTAGCCGTAAGAGACCTGGCTGTCTTTATATAGACAAGTGACCATAGCAGCATTAAGAGACCTGGCTGTCTTTATATAGACAAGTTACCATAGCAGCCTTAAGAGACCTGGCTGTCTTTATATAGACAAGTTACCATAGCAGCCTTAAGAGACCTGGCTGTCTTTATATAGACAAGTTACCATAGCAGCCTTAAGAGACTTGGCTGTCTTTATATAGACAAGTTACCATAGCAGCCTTAAGAGACCTGGCTGTCTTTATCCATATGGACACGTTACCATAGCAGCCTTAAGAGACCTGACTGTCTTTATATAGACAAGTTACCATAGCAGCCTTAAGAGACCTGGCTGTCTTTATATAGACAACTTAACATAGCAGCCTTAAGAGACCTGAGTGTCTTTATATAGACAAGTTACCATAGCAGCCGTAAGAGACCTGGCTGTCTTTATATAGACAAGTTACCATAGCAGCCTTAAGAGACCTGGCTGTCTTTATATAGACAACTTACCATATCAGCCTTAAGAGACCTGAGTGTCTTTATGTAGACAAGTTACCATAGTAGCCTTAAGAGACCTGGCTGTCTTTAAATAGACAACTTACCATAGCAGCCTTAAGAGACCTGGCTCTCTTTATATAGACAACTTACCATAGCAGCCTTAAGAGACCTGAGTGTCTTTATATAGACAAGTTACCATAGCAGCCGTAAGAGACCTGGCTGTCTTTATATAGACAAGTTACCATAGCAGCCTTAAGAGACCTGGCTCTCTTTATATAGACAAGTTACCATAGCAGCCTTAAGAGACCTGACTGTCTTTATATAGACAAGTTACCACAGCAGCCTTAAGAGACCTGGCTGTCTTTATATAGACAAGTTACCATAGCAGCCTTAAGAGACCTGGCTGTCTTGATATAGACAACTTACCATAGCAGCCTTAAGAGACCTGAGTGTCTTTATATAGACAAGTTACCATAGTAGCCTTAAGAGACCTGGCTGTCTTTAAATAGACAACTTACCATAGCAGCCTTAAGAGACCTGGCTCTCTTTATGTAGACAGGTTACCATAGCAGCCTTAAGAGATCTGAGTGTCTTCATATAGACAAGTTACCATAGTAGCCGTAAGAGACCTGGCTGTCTTTATATAGACAAGTTACCATAGCAGCCTTAAGAGACCTGGCTCTCTTTATATAGACAAGTTACCATAGCAGCCTTAAGAGACCTGGCTCTCTTTATATAGACAAGTTACCATAGCAGCCTTAAGAGACCTGGCTCTCTTTATATAGACAAGTTACCATAGCAGCCTTAAGAGACCTGAGTGTCTTTATATAGAAAATTTACCATAGCAACCTTAAGAGACCTGGCTCTCTTTATATAGACAAGTGACCTTAGCAGCCTTAAGAGACCTCGCTGTCTTCATATAGAAAAGTTACCATAGCAGCCTTAAGAGATCTGGCTGTCTTTATATAGACAAGTTACCATAGCAGCCTTAAGAGACCTGACTGTCTTTATATAGACAAGTTACCATAGCAGCCTTAAGAGACCTGGCTGTCTTTATATAGACAAGTTACCATAGCAGCCTTAAGAGACCTGAGTGTCTTTATATAGACAAGTTACCACAGCAGCCTTAAGAGACCTGTCTGTCTTTATATAGACAAATTACCATAGCAGCCTTAAGAGACCTGGCTGTCTTTATACATGTAGACAAGTTGCCATAGCAGCCTTAAAAGACCTGACTGTCTTTATATAGACAAGTTACCATAGCAGCCTTAAGAGACCTGACTGTCTTTATATAGACAAGTTACCACAGCAGCCTTAAGAGACCTGGCTGTCTTTATATAGACAAGTTACCATAGCAGCCTTAAGAGACCTGGCTGTCTTTATATAGACAACTTACCATAGCAGCCTTAAGAGACCTGAGTGTCTTTATATAGACAAGTTACCATATTAGCCGTAAGAGACCTGGCTGTCTTTAAATAGACAACTTACCATAGCAGCCTTAAGAGACCTGGCTCTCTTTATGTAGACAGGTTACCATAGCAGCCTTAAGAGACCTGAGTGTCTTCATATAGACAAGTTACCATAGTAGCCGTAAGAGACCTGGCTGTCTTTATATAGACAAGTTACCATAGCAGCCTTAAGTGACCTGGCTCTCTTTATATAGACAAGTTACCATAGCAGCCTTAAGAGACCTGAGTGTCTTTATATAGACAAGTTACCATAGCAGCCTTAAGAGACCTGGCTCTCTTTATATAGACAAGTGACCATAGCAGCCTTAAGAGACCTCGCTGTCTTCATATAGAAAAGTTACCATAGCAGCCTTAAGAGATCTGGCTGTCTTTATATAGACAAGTTACCATAGCAGCCTTAAGAGACCTGACTGTCTTTATATAGACAAGTTACCATAGCAGCCTTAAGAGACCTGGCTGTCTTTATATAGACAAGTTACCATAGCAGCCTTAAGAGACTTGGCTGTCTTTATATAGACAAGTTACCATAGCAGCCTTAAGAGACCTGGCTGTCTTTATCCATGTGGACACGTTACCATAGCAGCCTTAAGAGACCTGACTGTCTTTATATAGACAAGTTACCATAGCAGCCTTAAGAGACCTGGCTGTCTTTATATAGACAACTTAACATAGCAGCCTTAAGAGACCTGAGTGTCTTTATATAGACAAGTTACCATAGCAGCCGTAAGAGACCTGGCTGTCTTTATATAGACAAGTTACCATAGCAGCCTTAAGAGACCTGGCTGTCTTTATATAGACAAGTTACCATAGCAGCCTTAAGAGACCTGACTGTCTTTATATAGACAAGTTACCACAGCAGCCTTAAGAGGCCTGGCTGTCTTTATATAGACAAGTTACCATAGCAGCCTTAAGAGACCTGGCTGTCTTTATATAGACAACTTACCATAGCAGCCTTAAGAGACCTGAGTGTCTTTATATAGACAAGTTACCATAGTAGCCTTAAGAGACCTGGCTGTCTTTAAATAGACAACTTACCATAGCAGCCTTAAGAGAACTGGCTCTCTTTATATAGACAACTTACCGTAGCAGCCTTAAGAGACCTGAGTGTCTTTATATAGACAAGTTACCATAGCAGCCATAAGAGACCTGGCTGTCTTTATATAGACAAGTTACCATAGCAGCCTTAAGAGACCTGGCTCTCTTTATATAGACAAGTTACCATATCAGCCTTAAGAGACCTGGCTGTCTTGATATAGACAACTTACCATAGCAGCCTTAAGAGACCTGAGTGTCTTTATATAGACAAGTTACCATAGTAGCCTTAAGAGACCTGGCTGTCTTTAAATAGACAACTTACCATAGCAGCCTTAAGAGACCTGGCTCTCTTTATGTAGACAGGTTAACATATCAGCCTTAAGAGATCTGAGTGTCTTCATATAGACAAGTTACCATAGTAGCCGTAAGAGACCTGGCTGTCTTTATATAGACAAGTTACCATAGCAGCCTTAAGAGACCTGGCTCTCTTTATATAGACAAGTTACCATAGCAGCCTTAAGAGACCTGGCTCTCTTTATATAGACAAGTTACCATAGCAGCCTTAAGAGACCTGGCTCTCTTTATATAGACAAGTTACCATAGCAGCCTTAAGAGACCTGAGTGTCTTTATATAGAAAAGTTACCATAGCAGCCTTAAGAGACCTGGCTCTCTTTATATAGACAAGTTACCATAGCAGCCTTAAGAGACCTGGCTCTCTTTATATAGACAAGTTACCATAGCAGCCTTAAGAGACCTGAGTGTCTTTATATAGAAAAGTTACCATAGCATCCTTAAGAGACCTGGCTCTCTTTATATAGACAAGTGACCATAGCAGCCTTAAGAGACCTCGCTGTCTTCATATAGAAAAGTTACCATAGCAGCCTTAAGAGATCTGGCTGTCTTTATATAGACAAGTTACCACAGCAGCCTTAAGAGACCTGACTGTCTTTATATAGACAAGTTACCATAGCAGCCTTAAGAGACCTGGCTGTCTTTATATAGACAAGTTACCATAGCAGCCTTAAGAGACTTGGCTGTCTTTATATAGACAAGTTACCATAGCAGCCTTAAGAGACCTGGCTGTCTTTATCCATGTGGACACGTTACCATAGCAGCCTTAAGAGACCTGACTGTCTTTATATAGACAAGTTACCATAGCAGCCTTAAGAGACCTGGCTGTCTTTATATAGACAACTTAACATAGCAGCCTTAAGAGACCTGAGTGTCTTTATATAGACAAGTTACCATAGCAGCCGTAAGAGACCTGGCTGTCTTTATATAGACAAGTTACCATAGCAGCCTTAAGAGACCTGGCTGTCTTTATATAGACAAGTTACCATAGCAGCCTTAAGAGACCTGACTGTCTTTATATAGACAAGTTACCACAGCAGCCTTAAGAGACCTGGCGGTCTTTATATAGACAAGTTACCATAGCAGCCTTAAGAGACCTGGCTGTCTTTATATAGACAACTTACCATAGCAGCCTTAAGAGACCTGAGTGTCTTTATATAGACAAGTTACCATAGTAGCCTTAAGAGACCTGGCTGTCTTTAAATAGACAACTTACCATAGCAGCCTTAAGAGAACTGGCTCTCTTTATATAGACAACTTACCATAGCAGCCTTAAGAGACCTGAGTGTCTTTATATAGACAAGTTACCATAGCAGCCATAAGAGACCTGGCTGTATTTATATAGACAAGTTACCATAGCAGCCTTAAGAGACCTGGCTCTCTTTATATAGACAAGTTACCATAGCAGCCTTAAGAGACCTGACTGTCTTTATATAGACAAGTTACCACAGCAGCCTTAAGAGACCTGGCTGTCTTTATATAGACAAGTTACCATAGCAGCCTTAAGAGACCTGGCTGTCTTGATATAGACAACTTACCATAGCAGCCTTAAGAGACCTGGCTCTCTTTATGTAGACAGGTTACCATAGCAGCCTTAAGAGATCTGAGTGTCTTCATATAGACAACTTACCATAGTAGCCGTAAGAGACCTGGCTGTCTTTATATAGACAAGTTACCATAGCAGCCTTAAGAGACCTGGCTCTCTTTATATCCGTTACAAGACCATGGTGCTTGCCTTTGGAGCAGCGAGGGGAACGGCACCTCTGTACCTTCGGGCTCTGATCAGTCCCTACACCCAAACGAGGGCATTGCGTTCATCCACCTCTGGCCTGCTGGCTCCCCTTCCTCTGCGGAAGCATAGTTCCCGCTCAGCCCAGTCAAAACTGTTCGCTGCTCTGGCACCCCAATGGTGGAACAAGCTCCCTCACGACGCCAGGACAGCGGAGTCACTCACCACCTTCCGGAGACATTTGAAACCCCACCTCTTTAAGGAATACCTGGGATAGGATAAAGCAATCCTTCTACCCCCCCCCCCACACACACAGCGGAGTCGCTCACCACCTTCCGGAGACATTTGAAACCCCACCTCTTTAAGGAATACCTGGGATAGGATAAAGTAATCCTTCTACCCCCCCCCCCCCCCCCCCACCCCCCACAGCGGAGTCACTCACCACCTTCCGGAGACATTTGAAACCCCACCTCTTTAAGGAATACCTGGGACAGGATAAAGTAATCCTTCTCCCCCCCCAAAAAAAAAATTTGTAAAGTGGTTATCCCACTGGCTATAGGGTGAATGCATCAATTTGTGAGTCGCTCTGGACTAGAGAGTCTGCTAAATGACGTAAATGTGCCCTTGAGCAAGGCACTTAACCCTAATTGCTCCTGTAAGTCGCTCTGGATAAGAGCGTCTGCTAAATGACTTAAATGTAAATGTAAATGTATATAGACAAGTTACCATAGCAGCCTTAAGAGACCTGGCTCTCTTTATATAGACAAGTTACCATAGCAGCCTTAAGAGACCTGGCTCTCTTTATATAGACAAGTTACCATAGCAGCCTTAAGAGACCTGAGTGTCTTTATATAGAAAAGTTACCATAGCAGCCTTAAGAGACCTGGCTCTCTTTATATAGACAAGTGACCATAGCAGCCTTAAGAGACCTGAGTGTCTTTATATAGACAAGTTACCACAGCAGCCTTAAGAGACCTGTCTGTCTTTATATAGACAAATTACCATAGCAGCCTTAAGAGACCTGACTGTCTTTATATAGACAAGTTACCATAGCAGCCTTAAGAGACCTGGCTGTCTTTATATAGACAAGTTACCATAGCAGCCTTAAGAGACCTGAGTGTCTTTATATAGACAAGTTACCATAGCAGCCTTAAGAGATCTGGCTGTCTTTATATAGACAAGTTACCATAGCAGCCTTAAGAGACCTGACTGTCTTTATATAGACAAGTTACCATAGCAGCCTTAAGAGACCTGGCTGTCTTTATATAGACAAGTTACCATAGCAGCCTTAAGAGACCTGAGTGTCTTTATATAGACAAGTTACCACAGCAGCCTTAAGAGACCTGTCTGTCTTTATATAGACAAATTACCATAGCAGCCTTAAGAGACCTGGCTGTCTTTATACATGTAGACAAGTTGCCATAGCAGCCTTAAAAGACCTGACTGTCTTTATATAGACAAGTTACCATAGCAGCCTTAAGAGACCTGGCTGTCTTTATATAGACAAATTACCATAGCAGCCTTAAGAGACCTGGCTGTCTTTATACATGTAGACAAGTTGCCATAGCAGCCTTAAAAGACCTGACTGTCTTTATATAGACAAGTTACCATAGCAGCCTTAAGAGACCTGGCTGTCTTTATATAGACAAGTTACCATAGCAGCCTTAAGAGACCTGGCTGTCTTTATACATGTAGACAAGTTACCATAGCAGCGTTAAGAGACCTGACTGTCTTTATGTAGACAAGTTACCATAGCAGCCTAAAGAGACCTGGCTGTCTTTATATAGACAAGTTACCATAGCAGACTTAAGAGACCTGGCTGTCTTCATTTAGACAAGTTACCATAGCAGCCTTAAGAGACCTGGCTGTCTTTATATTGACAAGTTACCATAGCAGCCTTAAAAGACCTGGCTGTCTTTATATATGTAGACATGTTCCACTCTTCAAAAAAAGGGTTCCTAAATTTTTCTTTCTAAAGGTATAGGGTTCTACCAAGCCATTTCCTCTCTCCATCTCCTTCCCTCTATGTCTTTCTGCCTCTCTCTATCTTTCTTTCTATCTCGCTCCCTCTCCCCATCTCTTTCCCTCTCCCTCTCTCTATCTCTCTCCCTCTCTCCCTCTCTGCCTCTATTCCTCTCTCCCTCTCTCTATCTCTCTCCCTCTCTTCCTCTCTATCTCTCCATCTCTCTATCTCTCTCTCTCCCTCTCTATCTCTCTGGCTCTATCCCTCCCCTCCCCTCTCTCTCTCTCTCTCTCTCTCTCTCTCTCTCTCTCTCTCTCTCTCTCTCTCTCTCTCTTTCTCTCCCTCTCTCTCTCTTTCTCTCGCTCTCTCTCTCTCTCCCCCTCTCCCCTCTCTCTCTCTCTCTCTCTCTCTCTCTCCCTCTATCTCTCTCCCTCTCTGTCTCTCTCTCTTCTTTGTCCTCATTTCTCCTTGCAAAGTTACAGCATACATTAATTAAATCCCCAAAACACAGTTCATCCACCTCTATCCTCACCTCACAAACCTTTGAGGAACAAATAATGATTAAGCCCAGCTTCAACAGTTGCATCTATTCCCAATTCTGACAAACAATTACAAAAACATTTGAAGCATATTATTGACAACTAAAAGACAGAGAGAGCAAAGGAGAGACAGAAAAGCAGAATAGCACAAAAGAGTGGGTTAAGTCTGGTAGACAGAAAGGTAGTATCCTTTTTGATTTATATCCTCTGTTTACAACACACTCCCTCTCTTCTCACTCTCTCTATTTCTCTAACATAGCACTTCCTCTCTCTCTCCTTCTCACTGTCTTTCTCTAACATACTTCCCCTCTCTCTCTCCATCCCCACTCTCTTTCTCTAAATACTTTTCCCCTCTCTCCATCCCTCACTCTCTTTCTTTAACATACTTCCCTCCCTCTTTACCTGAGTAGCTCCATAACTCCAGTCTGTCTAATTCTTTCAGTCTCCGTGACAACACTTTTTAATAATGTTTATTAATTAGGGCTGTCTGTTCTGCTGTCACGCTGAGTATTATTTTATTCAGGCATCATTAGGTTGTCCTGTTTCACAAGCCCGGTTCCTTCCTATCGATAACTCAGCCCACCCCACCACTCGCTAATGTGGCTAGCACACTATCAGACGCCACCATGGCAACCATAAATCTGGCCCTGGCCCGGCAACGACAGCCAGAGGAATGGAGTTCCAGGCTAGTCACCTGAATGCAGGGCTGCCACCATTACACACATACACACACACACACACACACACACACACACACACACACAAACACACACACACACACACACACACACACACACACACACACACACACACATACACACACACACACACACTTTGATCATCTATCAGGCTAAGCCAAGCCCCAATGTTGATATAATCATTAACCCTTAGCCTACAATTTCCGTGCCCCCGAGGAAATCTAATCTCTCACCTGTCCATCTCCTCATTTGAATTCCATGCTGTCACTGTCACTTGTCCACTTAAGCTTAACATTATTGTCATCTATCGCCCACCAGGTGCCCTTGGAGAGTTCCTCATTGAGCTTGACAACTTGATAAGTTCATTTCCTGATGATGGCTCACCGCTCTTCGTACTTGGCGACTTCAACCTCCCGACGTCTGCCTTCGATTCATTTCTTTCCAACTCTCTCTTTCCCCTCCTTGCCTCTTTTGACCTGACCCTTTCCCAATCCCCTCCCACTGACAAGGCAGGCAATACGCTTGACCTCATCTTTACTAGAGGCTGCTCGCCTACTAATCTCACTGCACCCCCCCTCCAGGTCTCTGATCATGACTTTGTTTCCTTTTCTGTCTCCCTTTCCTCCAACCCTACCCACTCAGACCCTATCCAGATGGTCATGCGCCGTCACAATCTTCTCTCTCTCTCTCCCACTACTCTCTCCTCTTCTATCCTATCATCTGTCCCTTCTGCTAAATCATTCTCCCTCCTGTCTCCTGATTCTGCCTCTTCGACCCTGATCACCTCCCTTTCCGCATCCTATAACTCGCACTGTCCCCTTTCCTACCGGTCGGCTCGGCCCTCCCCTCCTGCTCGTGGCTGAGTGACTCATTGTGAGCTTACAGAACAGGGCTGCAGGCAGCTGAGCTAAAATGGAGGAAAACAAAACTTCTGGAGGACCTATCATCTAAACCACTTCTATGCTCGCTTCGAGGCAAGCAACACTGAAGCATGCATGAGAGCACCAGCTGTTCCGGACGACTATGTGATCACGCTCTCCGTAGCCGATGTGAGTAAGACTTTTAAGCAGGTCAACATTCACAAGGCCGCAGGGCCAGACGGATTACCAGGACGTGTACTCCGAGCATGTGCTGACCAACTGGCAAGTGTCTTCACTGACATTTTCAACATGTCCCTGACTGAGTCTGTAATACCAACATGTTTCAAGCAGACCACCATAGTCCCCGTGCCCAAGAACTCTAAGATAACCTGCCTAAATGACTACCGACCCGTAGCACTGACGTCTGTAGCCATGAAGTGCTTTGAAAGACTGGTCATGGCTCACATCAACAACATAATCCCAGAAACCCTAGACCCACTCCAATTTGCATACCGCCCCAACAGATCCACAGATGATGCAATCTCTATCGCACTCCACACTGCCCTTTCCCACCTGGACAAGAGGAACACCTACGTGAGAATGCTATTCATTGACTACAGCTCAGCATTCAACACCATAGTGCCCTCAAAGCTCATCACTAAGCTAAGGATCCTGGGACTAAACACCTCCCTCTGCAACTGGATCCTGGACTTCCTGACGGGCCGCCCCCAGGTGGTAAGGGTAGGTAACAACACATCTGCCACACTGATCCTCAACACGGGGGCCCCTCAGGGGTGCGTGCTCAGTCCCCTCCTGTACTCTCTGTTCACCCATGACTGCATGGCCAGGCACGACTCCAACACCATCATTAAGTTTGCCGACGACACAACAGTGGTAGGCCTGATCACCGACAACGATGAGACAGCCTATAGGGAGGAGGTCAGAGATCTGGCCGTGTGGTGCCAGGACAACAACCTCTCCCTCAACGTGACCAAGACAAAGGAGATGATTGTGGACTACAGGAAAAAAAAGAGGACTGAGCACGCCCCCATTCTCATCGACGGGGCTGTAGTGGAACAGGTTGAGAGCTTCAAGTTCCTTGGTGTCCACATCACCAACGAACTATCATGGTCCAAACACACCAAGACAGTCGTGAAGAGGGCACGACAAAGCCTATTCCCCCTCAGGAGACTAAAAAGATTTGGCATGGGTCCTCAGATCCTCAAAAAATTCTACAGCTGCACCATCGAGAGCATCCTGACTGGTTGCATCACCGCCTGGTATGGCAACTGCTTGGCCTCTGACCGCAAGGCACTACAGAGGGTAGTGCGTACGGCCCAGTACATCACTGGGGCAAAGCTCCCTGCCATCCAGGACCTCTATACCAGGCGGTGTCAGAGGAAGGCCCTCAAAATTGTCAAAGACTCCAGTCACCCTAGTCATAGACTGTTCTCTCTGCTACCGCACGGCAAGCGGTACCGGAGTGCCAAGTCTAGGTCCAAAAGACTTCTCAACAGCTTCTACCCCCAAGCCATAAGACTCCTGAACAGCTAATCATGGCTACCCGGACTATTTGCACTGCCCCCCCACCCCATCCTTTTTACGCTGCTGCTACTCTGTTAAGTATTTATGCATAGTCACTTTAACTCTACCCACATGTACATATTGCCTCAACTGCCTCAACTGGCCGGTGCCCCCGCACATTGACTATGCAACGGTACCCCCCTGTATATATAGCCTCCCTACTGTCACTTTATTCTATTGTATATATAGCCTCCCTACTGTCACTTTATTTTTTACTTCTGCTCTTTTTTTCTCAACACTTTTTTGTTGTTGTTTTATTCTTACTTTTTTGTTTAAAATAAATGCACTGTTGGTTAAGGGCTGTAAGTAAGCATTTCACTGTAATGTCTGCACCTGTTGTATTCGGCGCATGTGACCAATAAAATTTGATTTGATTTGATTTGATTTGATCATCCTTTCACTCTCTCCTCTCTACCTTTTCTTCCTCTGTATCCACTGCTAAAGCCACTTTCTACCACTCTAAATGTCATGCTTCTGCCTCTAACCCTAGGAAACTATTTTCCACCTTCTCCTCCCTCCTTAATCCTCCACCCCTTCCCCCTCCCTCTCTGCGGACGACTTTGTCAACCACTTTGGAAAAAAGGCCTATTGAGTCCACTAGTCTCACTCACACAGAACTACCCACACTGCCAAAGCTGACTCTCTCTCCTCTGTTCTCTGCCTCAGACACCAATGAACCATCAGATCCTCCTCTCCACCCTCTCAGGGCTGGGCGTCTCAGGCTTTGCACACTCTTGGATTGCATCCTAAATGGCAGGCTGCTCCTACCAGGTGATGTGGAGAGGATCTGTGTCTGCACCACGTACTCTCTCTACTGGTGTCCCCCAGGGCTTGGTTCTAGGCCCTCTCCTCTTCTCTCTATAGACCAAGTCACTCGACTCCGTCATATCCTCACATGGTCTCTCCTATCATTGCTATGTGAATGACACTCAACTACTTTTCTCCTTTACCCCTTCTGACACCCAGGTGGCGACACGCATCTCTGCGTGCCTGGCAGATGTCTCAACTTGGATGTCGGCCCACCACCTCAAGCTCAACCTCGACAAGACGGAACTGCTCTTCCTCCTGGGGAAGGCCTGCTCACTCAAAGACCTCTCCATCACAGTTGACAACTCCACAGTGTCGCCCTCCCAGAGTGGAAAGAACTCTGGCTCTACTGATAGCTATGATATTAGCTCCCATCTGTTCCAGGCATAATATAGTCATGAAATTAAACCCTCCCTTGCTGAAATGACGCAAATTCACAATTTTCAGTAATTATAGCAGAAATTAGGAGCTAAATAAGCAGAGAGGAGAGGATAGAACAAACGTAAAAGTGTGAGAGACAATCAACAGCTTAATAAACACAAAACGAGAAGATGATTCTAATTCCTGTGGTTATAAGGGGGCCTGTATCACAGACATTCAATAGACAGCAAGGTATGTGACCAATGCAGGAATTGTGGAAGCAAACTCACAAGTCAGAGGTTGCACCAACCAACTCTCAAAAGTATTATGAAGGGAATAGAGTACCATTTAGGATGTTGCCTCAGACTGTATGACTTGTTAATATCATCAATCAAAAAAGGTATAGGATAGTCAACCAGCATACAATCAATGATTTTAAGAATCTGATACAGCAAGTATCTTGGAGTGAGACTTTAAAGGCTGATGAGTCTCAGCACGCCTATACCCAGTTTTTGAATGAAACATCCATTCCTTGCTTTCCCTGAAAAAAGAACAACTACTTAAGTACAGCCTAAAATAAGAAAACCCTGGCTGACCAATGGTATTATTAAATCCCTTTCTTTTACATTTACATCACTTAGCAGACGCTCTTATCCAGAGCGACTTACAGGAGCAATTAGGGCTAAGTGCCTTGCTCAAGGGCACGCCGGCAGATTGTTTCACCTAGTCGGCACTGGGATTCCAACCAGCAACCTTTTTGATTACTGGCCCAACGCTCTAGCCGCTATCTTTCAAACCCTATTCCATACAACCATGTGATATTCAAAACATATAGAAACAAACAGTGAACTGTCAACGCATAAGGACAACGTGAGAGCGCCATGGGGCACTATCAATGAAATCCTCAATAAAAGGATGAAACCCAAATCCCTCCCCAATGAATTCCTAGTCCACAGATCACTTGCTTCTGATGCAACAACAGTAGCACACACATTTTATCTGTTTTTCCACAGAATTTTGGCCTACTTTAGCAGACACAATTCCTGTGACTGATGAAAGTCCACTCCAATTTATGAATCTGTCCAATTCATAAAGCTGATGATCCAGCAAACTTTACAAATTACAGACCAAACTCAATACGTAAGACAAATGATTGCAAAGGTCATACATTGGGTATTTTGTTGGATCTCTCAAAAGCATTCAATACTGTTGATCATAATATATTTTTTTACATAGACTTGAAACTATGGGTGTGAGTGAACAATCTCTGCTTTGGTACTCCAGCTATCTGAAGGATAGAAAGGAATATGTGACTTTCAAAGGAATAGATCCTCCCCTCTTGAGATTAAGTGTGGTGTGCCGCAGGGATCAATTCTTGGATTACTATTATTTCTGATTTATATAAATGATTTGCCCAATGCGTCCAAAGGCCAAGATATTATTTGCTGACGATACAAATGTGTTTTACTCTCACAAAGATTTAAATGAAATAAAATGATTAATGTTGTTAATGAGGAACTATGTAATATTTCAAAGTGGTTTAAAATTAACAAATTGCCACAGAATCAAAAAAATTAAAAATAAATGTTTAAAAATTTGGTCCACAGAAAAGAGAATAGAATACAGATTATATAGGGGTCCATATTGATAATATACTTGTTGTACTCATGCCTGTACAACCCGTTTTCTTGGTGTTCTGATTGATTATGAATTGTCATGGAAACCACATTTGAAGACAATAACCTCTAAAATCGCCAAAAAAACGGGAATACTTGCCAAAATTAGATATCTCCTAAACAGAAGCACTGCTCTCAGTCTTTATTACACAACGATCTTCCCATTCAACAGTTACTGTAACATTATATGGACCTGCACACACCATACTGAACTACTATCAATATATCGCCTGCAAAAATGCTCTGTAAGAATAATATCATCTGCCGGTTTTAGAGACCATTCAGCACCATTTTTCAAAAAAATTAGGACTCCTGAATATTTATCTAATTAATTATTTTCAAGTTGCTCAATTTGTTTATGACACTTTAAATCACTTATAACCCTTTTTCTTCAAAAATTATTTTACAGCCACATGAATTCCATAACTACTCAACAAGAACCAGATAAACCGCTACGTCACCCATATTCAAGAGCAACCCATTCTCAATTTTGAATGACCTATAGAGGCCCTGTGATCTGGAACTCCTTCCCGCCTGATTTTGCCAAGCTATCAGCGTCGTTGTTTTAAAGAAAGGCACCTTATGTCCGTGACAGTTATACACACCCAGTAGCTTGACATTCTGTTCAGATGTTCTATTCCTTTATCTCTTTTGCGTCTAGTTTTTATTTTATCGTTTGTCTGCTGAATCTGTGTGATTTATGACCATTGGGGTAGGGGGTTACTCGACAAGCCCTTTTGGGCTCTCCCCCCCCCCTGCACAGGCAGGTTTTATTTTATTTTACAAAACTCTCGTTCTATTTGAGAAAATAAACTAAACTAAACTGTACTAAAATGAACTAAACTAAACTGAACTGAACTAAACTGAACT
>NW_028158365.1:85000-110533 GCF_964263955.1 Coregonus lavaretus
AGGGGTTTCAGTAGAGAGCTATGTAGAGATATGCCCAGTCCCAGTCACTAGCCAGACGGAGTAAAAAGTAGTGTTAGCAGAGTGTAGCTACTTGTGATTCTACACTGGTCTGCAGCCAGGGCCGCTGGCGTCTCCCTCCAGACCTGCAACATGATATCCACTAACACCAGTAACAATGGGAACATATGTAAATCCACCTCACTGCCCCATTCAATCAGACCTACACACAAGCCACTGACAGAGAGAGAGTGAGAGAGAGAACAGCGAGAAGACACACACAGAGGAGACAAACACACACACACACGCACACACACACACACACACCACACACACACACAAGCACACACACCACTCACGCACACACAAGCACACACGCTCACATGCACACACGCACACACGCACACACGCACACACTCACACAGTGTCTTCTATAAAAGGCTCATCTAATCAGTTAGTCAGGTCTTAAGTGTATTATGATCAGAGATGATAAGCGTTCTAGAGCCCACACTCTTTTCCCCTCATCCTTCTTCTCTCTCTGTCCCCACGGCAGCCAAACAAGATACCATCAGCCGTAATGATCCTTGATTCTCATCTCCTTAATGACTGGGGTTACTTCCTTGCATGTGTGTGTGTTTGTAAACCTCACCATCGACTGCTAGGCGATGCTCTGCTGTAAGTGGTTACTCTAAATGAGTCTAACTTGGGCCAATTTCATTGAATACTAGTAAGAAGATGAACTGAAACTTAGGAATCGAACAACAGCCAATTTCATTAAATAAGAGTGAGGAGAAAACGTTAACCTGACTGTGTGTATGACGGTGGTGACTATGAATAGGTTTTGCCGGTCAGGTGAGGTGTGCAGGTGTCTCTGGCCTTAGACACAGAACAGAGATCAGGGGCCATAATGTTTCTCAGAGTTGGACTGCTGATCTAGGATTAGGTCCCCCTTATCTATATAATCGTATTATTTTTTATGTAAAAGGCAAAACTTATCCTAGATCAGCATTCCTCTGAGATGCTTAGTACAGGTGAAGTGTGTAAGCAGAGCAAAACAGATACAAGCCTTGTCTGTCAGTGTCCAGGACAACAACAACAACAACACAATTAGACCCAACCAAATCATGAGAAAACAAAAAGAGAATTACTTGACACATTGGAAAGAACAAACAAAAAAACAGAGCAAACTAGAATGCTATTTGGCCCTAAACAGAGAGTACACAGTGGCAGAATACTTGACCACTGTGACTGACCCAAACTTAAGGAAAGCTTTGACTGTGTACAGACTCAGTGAGCATAGCCTTGCTATTGAGAAAGGCCGCCGTAGGCAGACCTGGCTCTCAAGAGAAGACAGGCTATGTGCACACTGCCCACAAAATGAGGTGGAAACTGAGCTGCACTTCCTAACCTCCTGCCAAATGTATGACCATATTAGAGACACATATTTCCCTCAGATTACAGCGATCCACAAAGAATTCGAAAACAAATCCAATTTTGATAAACTCCCTTATCTACTGGGTGAAAAACCACAGTGTGCCATCACAGCTGCAAGATTTGTGACCTGTTGCCACAAGAAAAGGGCAACCAGTGAAGAACAAACACCATTGTAAATACAACCCATATTTATGTTCATTTATTTTCCCATTTGTACTTTAACTATTTGCACATTGTTACAACACTGTATATATACATAATATGACATTTGAAATGTCTTTATTCTTTTGGAACTTCTGAGTGTAATGTTTACTGTTAATATTTATTGTTTATTTCACTTTTGTTTACTATCTACTTCACTTGCTTTGGCAATGTTAACATACGTTTCCCATGCCAATAAAGCCCTTAAATTGAATTGAAATTGAATTGAGAGAGAGAGAGAGAGAGAGAGAGAGAGAGAGAGAGAGAGAGAGAGAGAGAGAGAGAGAGAGAGAGAGAGAGAGAGAGAGATCTGGGGTCCGCTCACCAACCAAGAATTCACAAAAAGGAACAAACACCAAATTGATCAGAATTAGGCCGATACCCACTAATTATCAAAATCCAGAAAAGAGCCGTTAAATTCTACAACCACCTAAAAGGAAGCGATTCCCTACCTTCCATAACAAAGCCATCATCTACAGAGAGATTAACCTGAAGAGTCCCCTAAGCAAGCTTGTCCTGCGGCTTTGTTCACAAACACAAACATACTCCACAGAGCCCCAGGACAGCAACACAATTAGACCTAACCAAATCATGAGAAAACAAAAAGAGAATTATTTGACACATTGGAAAGAATTTACCAAAAAACAGAGCAAACTGTAATGCTGTTTGGCCCTAAACAGAGAGTACACAGTGGCAGAATACCTGACCACTGTGACTGATACAAAATTAAGGAAATCTTTGACTATGTACAGACACAGTAAGCATAGCCTTGCTATTGAGAGAGGCCGCCGTAGGCAGACCTGGCTCTCAAGAGAAAACAGGCGATTGTGCACACTGATTTGTGACCTGTTGCCACAAGAAAAGGGCAACCAGTGAAGAACAAACACCATTGTATATACAACCCATATTTATGTTAATTTATTTTCCCTTTATAACACTGTACAAAGTTATAATATGACATTATAAATGTGTCTATTCCTTTGAAACTTGCGAGTGTAATGTTTGCTGTTCATTTTTGATTATTTATTTCACTTTTGTTTATTATCTATTTCACTTGCTTTGAGATTGAGATTGAAAATCATAGTTGAATGAACCTTGAATGGATAATGCTTGATTTAGGACATCTAACCCAACCTTAGAACAACGCTTACAAAACACCAAAGGAGAACTAAACATAGTAAACCCAACCTTCAGACAAAGAGTTCAAATCAGTTAAATCAACAAACCACACGCCGTGAAGACAATACCTCCTGTTAATTAGATGTGTTGGCCTGCACCTGTGTTCTATGTGGTCATCAAGGCTACAGCCTCCCACCACGCGGATCAATGGGCCTGCTCCAGGGGGTGCTGGGGTATATGCTAATCGATGGCCAATCTGGGCCAGAGACTGGGCAGTATGTAAATGAGGGGATTTAGAATGTTGCTGCTATTCCGGAACCCAGGACTGATCAATTTATCAATGGTCGGGTTCTCCCTCAAGGATGGTCCAATTCCTTAATGTATTGGGAGACTTTAAATGCATGAATACACAGTACACACACACACACACACAACAAATACACACACACACGTACACACGCACGCACATACGCAGAAACGCACACACGCACGCACCCACAGACACACAGCAGTAGTTCAGTGCGAGGGAGAAGCAGAGAGAAACCTGAACCAGTAAATACAAATAGAATTTCCCAGTGACACTTCCATTCTGCTCAGAGCACTGTGAATGGGATGTAATGACTTTAACCATTCAGCAGCGATGGCTGTGCACTGCACTGAACCCCACCCTGCAGTGCCTAACACACACACGCACGCACGTGACGTACGCACGCACACATACAGACACACCAGCCAGGTCATTCAAGATTGACGTCGAAATTGGACGTCTATCCAGAGTCCTGAGGGCTTCGGGAAATGTCTTCAAAACCAGCCACTATTGGCAACAGTGAGCGCTTTTACCATCATGTTGACTTGGGTTGTGGACGGGGGTGGATGGCGTAATCCCATGACAGAAGGTTGTGTGATCAATTCCAGTCATGGACTCTGTTGTTTTATTTTTGACCTTGGGGTCATTGTCCATTTGGAAGACGCATTTGCGACCAAGCTTTAACTTCCTGACTGATGTCTTGAGATGTTGCTTCAATACATCCACATAATTTTCCTTCTTCATGATGCCATCTATTATGTGAAGTGCACCAGTCCCTCCTGCAGCAATGCATTCCCACAGCATGATGCTGCCACCCCCGTGCTTCACGGTTGGGATGGTGTTCTTCGGCTTGCAAGCATCCCCCTTTTTCCTCTAAACATAACGATCGTCATTATGGCCAAACAGTTCTATTTTTGTTTCATCAGACCAGAGGACATTTCTCCAAAAAGTACGATCTTTGTCCCCATGTGCAGTTGCAAACCGTAGTCTGGCTTTTTTATGGCGGTTTTGGAGCAGTGGCTTCTTCCTTGCTGAGCGGCCTTTCAGGTTATGTCGATATAGGACTCGTTTTACTGTGGATATAGACACTTTTGTACCTGTTTCCTCCAGCATCTTCACAAGGTCCTTTGCCGTTGTTCTGGGATTGATTTGCACTTTTCGCACCACAGTACGTTCATCTCTAGGAGAAAGAACGCTTCTTCTTCCTGAGCGGTATGACGGCTGCATGGTCCCATGGTGTTTATACTTACGTACTATTGTTTGTACAGATGAACATGGTACCTTCAGGCGTTTGGAAATTGCTCCCAAGGATGAACCAGACTTGTGGAGGTCTACAATTTATTTTCTGAGATCTTGGCTGATTTATTTTGATTTTCCCATGATGTCAAGCAAAGAAGCACTGAGTTTGAAGGTAGGCCTTGAAATACATCCACAGGTACACCTCCAATTCACTCAAATGATGTCAATTAGCCTATCAGAATCTTCTAAAGCCATGACATCATTTTCTGGAATTTTCCAAGCTGTTTAAAGGCACAGTCAACTTAGTGTATGTAAACTTCTGACCCACTGGAATTGTGATAAAGTGAATTATAAGTGAAATAATCTGTCTGTAAACAATTGTTGGAAAAATTACTTGTGTCATGCACAAAGTAGATGTCCTAACCAAATTTTTAGTTTTAATGACTCCAACTTAAGTGTATGTGAACTTCCGACTTCAACTGTATATATGTATTTAGCATTATGTATTTACTGTTTTATTCACTTGTTTTCAAGTACTGGTGACAAATCACACATTCAGATTCTTGCATAGATTGTAATGGACACATATGTGTTTAAAATACTTTGTTGACATCAAACAATGCATTCTGGTTGTCACGTAAGCGTCTGTCAGACCAAAGATGTTATAAAATACTAAGTGAAGGGATAGTTCACTGGACTGACTTATGGTGCTGTAAGAAAACTGGGAACTCAGGTCAAATCATGACGTCAGTGATCTTCCTGAGTTGGAATTCCGAGTTGGATGACCGTTAAAAAATATTTTTCCTAGTTGTCTTGAACGCACTGAAGTTGGAAGTCGTAGATTTCCGAGTTCCCAGTTGTTTTGAATGTGGCATCAGATTGTAACTTTGGTACTGCATGGTTGCCAGCTCAGACTCCCCTTTCCAGAGGTTTTATTTTTATTTAGCGTATAAACTTCTCCTGTGTTTGCCCTCCATTTATTGTTAAATCCCCCATCATAGTAATATTTCCTGCATCATATCCCCCCACGATACCTTTCCCCATTTCTACCCCCATGGACTTGAAAACCCCCCACAAATGAAATGAACCCTCCCCACAAACCCCCCTAAAATGGTTTCATCCGTTTAGCTTTCGCACTACGGTTAGGCTAGGCAGTAGGCTTGTATTTGGTGTGATGATCTGTGAGGTGATAACATGTTATTTGCTTTGTGATTTGTCAAAAATGGTAAAGTAATATGCTCTGGTTCTTGTATACACTGTAACAAGTACATCGAAGAGTTGTAATATGCTGAAGAGTGGCCAAACTAAGGTCATATTTTTTCAGGCAATGGGCAGAGCCATATTTGACTTTGTTTATTTGCATCTTATAGTGAATGGCATTCTGGTATTAGGGAGTTTTCACTTGTCAAACATAAACAAACATGGCTGCCATCATAAAGAATTTAGCTGCTGTTAACTTAGCCAACACGCATCTCTTTCCTAAACAATATTACATTTCTCCCTTGTGCTCACCAGAGATGTGGTACATTGTAAACAAGTCTAGCTTTTAGGTCGCTAACTTATGTTTTTTTTTTTGTCAGCACAACCTGTTATTTAGACTGGTTTATGGAATTAGTTTGGCTGAGGATGTGTTCCATGTTATGTTTGGATGATGAAGTCCGCATTTATATTTTACAATAAAAGGTGAAATTGAGGAATAAAGTTGTGAAGACCCCATCAGTACAAAACATTGTTTAGATCCTTTTCAGACAACAATGCTGTTTAGATGCGTTTGTTGCATCGTACGTTCTGTTGCTACTGTTCCAATCACATATTTGCCATGGTACGCTGCAAGGACCACTCAACAATGATCACAAATATGTGATTGTACGCGTCAAAGGGTTAGTTAATGTTCATCACACATTTGTTAAAGCGATAGTTCCCTAAAATGACAAATACACTACATCCTATGGATAACTAACAACATTGCTAAAGCTTAGCTCTGGATGAGTAAACTAATATATTTTTCTGGTCTCTGACACCCAAAGTCAGCAAACTACTTGCTATTAATCAATAAAATGTGATAAGTTTGTGATGTTATTGAAATACCCCTTCCTTGGAGGTTTTTGAATTGATACAGAACAAGACAAAAACAGCAACGCCTCTCATAAGGCACCTGTATTTATTTGTTTTTACCATAAAGAACTTGCATTCTTCTGAGAAAGTGGTGGAAAAAAAGTAAATGAAAAAGAGGGTCAGAACCTATGATATGAATAATCAAGGACTTGAGACTATAAGGTTCTATCTGCAGAATGTATAGTTTTGAGATAATAAACTGTTTTGTGATGTCTTCCTCTTTCATGACTCCTTACATACGATTATTTTTGATCCACCACCCCGTCCACAACGCCTTAGCAAAACCCAAGTCTACTTGATGGTAATAGCGCTCACTGTTGCCCCTAGTGGATGGTTCTGAAGGCATTTCCCAACGTCCTCAGGACATGGATAGACGTCCAATTTCGAAGTCACTCTTTAGCGATCTGCCTGCTATTCTATTCACTATCAGTGAAACCTTACAGTTCACTATCAACACTACTACGGCTCTTGTTTTGCGCACATCACCTTTTCACTGAACTGAGCTTTGTCAGTCTCTGTTGGCTGCCACAGTATCTTCTGTTAAAACAAGGTTTGGGGCTGTGGTATAGAGTGATTTTGTTAAGAAAAGCCTTGAGGGAACCCCCTTCAAGCCAAAACAAGTCATTTTGACTTCAACATTCTAACAGTCTAATAAGTCCATTTTATATATAGGAAATCAGAAAAAAAAATATTTTGAGTAACATTAGAATACACAAAAAATATTATTCCAAAGATCACAATAGCATTTTAATTAGTTTGTTACTGTAGGCTATCTGTTGTTGCTGTGCATGGAACAGTGGTTATTCTTGGAAAAAGTGATATTTTGAAATAGAGCTCATCTCTTCCATTTTGAGAGTTATTTGGCAATAGTAAGTGTTTTGGAAACCTCAGAATCATAGAAATCGAAACGTCTTAAAAAATTACTTGTCCTCTTAAAACTGCTTATAACACAAATTCTGTTAGTGACATCGACATTCTAACAACATACGTGTGTTAAATATACTTATTTGGGAAAGGTCAAGGACAGAAAGGGGCATGACTTTACAAATGGCAGAGATATTTCAATGTATAATTCATATTGAGTCAAAATGACTCACTCTGCCCCTCTAGTTTTAAAGAAAAGCATTACATTCTTCTACCCATGTAGAATGGCATTCTTCTACACACTATGAGCACACACATGTACACACACACACACACACACACACACACACACACACACACACACACACACACACACACACACACAAACTATGGAACAGACACAGTGTCTTTTGCGGAGTGACACACTCCGCCAGCTCTGGGGGGGTTGAAGGTCAGCTTTTAATTGAGGGTGTGTCAGGAGTGTGTGAAGCGTGTGAGAAGCGTGCATGTGTGTGTGTTAGGAGAACAGCCTGCCTATCACACTGGGCTAACTCTAGTCCTCCAGACAGCAGCAGGATAGAGGGAATGACCGGAGAGGAGGAGAGGGACGAGTTTCATTTTAAACACTAATATCACACGTTCCGCTTTTTGAAAAGAGGGGGATTAGGGAGAAAAGAAGAGAGAGAAGCCTCTCCTATCTCCTCCAACCACAGGTCCCTAATGAGAAAAGAAACCCCCAACCCACCTCTCTCTCCCTTTTTCCCCTCCCTTACTCCTCCCTCTCTCATCCCTCTCTCATCCCTCTCTCTGCCCTCTCTCCTTCTCTTCTTCGCTCAGGCCCCCTGATTCATCACGTCAGACGCTAATATCCTTAAAGGTCAGAGGGAGACATAAAATAAACTTTTCCCTGTCATTTTCCCTCGCCGTCTTGTAACCGCATCACTATGGGGTGACCTGCCGAAGTGTTACCATGGCGATCCGTTAGAGGATGATTGATAACCACAATAACGGGAGTCGGCGGTATATTCCCGTGAGGAACGCCATATTAATTTCACCAAACACTCAGGAGGGAGAGAGAGAGAAGATAGACGGAGAGAGAGATAGATAGACATTTTCAGCTAACCTCAAACACTGTGTAAACGTTTAAAATTGCACTCAAACTCAGACAATTCTTCACAGACTATTTAGGTGGACAAGAAAACGTGTTAAAAGGAATTGGATTTCAAACTCTCCTCCGCCAGTCTCCACACAGTAAAAGAAAATGTACCCCAAAACTACCAGGCTATTTGGAAATATATATTTTCCCTCATACAGTTTAAATCAGCAAGAGATTTAAACTGATACTCTCCTACATATTTCAGAAGTTACTCAGGTTATGACAGATTTACAGATCCAAGACGCTGAGTTATTGGATTAAATGCTGCATGGTAGATGCACATTTTTATTCTTAGCAAAAAGGTAAACGCAACATGCAACAAATTAAAAGATTTTACTGAGTTACAGTTCGTAAGGAAATCAGTCAGTTAAAATAAATTCATTAGGCCCTAAGCTATGGATTTCACATGAGAATACAGATGTGCATCTGTTGGTCACAGATACTTTAAAAAAAGGTAGGGGCGTGGATCAGAAAACCAGTCAGTATCTGGTGTGAACACCATTTGCCTCATGCAGCGCGACACATCTCGTTCGCATAGAGTTGATCAGGCTGTTGATTGTGGCCTGTGGAATGTTGTCCCACTCCTCTTCAATGGCTGTGTGGAGTTGCTGGATATTGGTGGGAACTGGAACACGCTGTCGAACATATCGATCCAGAGCATCCCAAACATGCTCAATGGGTGACAATTCTGGTGATTATGCAGGCCATGGAAGAACTGGGACATTTTCAGCTTCCAGGAATTGTGTACAGATCCTTGCGACATTGGGCCGTGCATTATCATGCTGAAACATGAGGTGATGGAAGGATGAATGGCACGACAATGGGCCTCAGGATCTCATCACAGTATATCTGTGCATTCAAATTGCCATCAATAAAATGCAATTGTGTTCATTGTCCATAGCTTATGCCTGCCCATACCATAACCCCACCGCCACCATGGGGCACTCTGTTCACAAATTTGACATCAGCAAACCGCTCACCCACACAACACCATACAGATGGTCTGAGGTTGTGAGGCCGGTTGGACGTACTGCCAAATTCTCTAAAACAACGTTGGAGGCGGCTTATGGTAGAGAAATGAAAATTCAATTATCTTGCAACAGCTACAGTCAGCATGCCAATTGCACACTCCCTCAAAACATGAGACGTCTGTGGCATTGTATTGTTTGACAAAACGGAACATTCTAGAGTGGCTTTTTATTGTCCCCAGCACAAGGTGCACCTGTGTAATGATCATGCTGTTTAATCAGCTTCTTTAAATGCTAACTAACAGGGATGTAAAAAAATTTGTGCACAACATTTTAGAGAAATAAGCTTTTTTTGTGTATGGAAAAATGTTGGGCTCTTTTATTTCAGCTCATGAAACATGGGACCAACACTTCACATGTTACATTTATATTTTTGTTCAGTGTAGTTAGAGCCTTAATATGGGGGGATTTGCCAATAAATGTGCATAGATCTACTTTTTCTCTATAATTACCTATTCTATTTGAACATATATCTATGTTAACGTGAGCCAGAACAAACAGGTAGAGACAGGAGAGAGGAGAGGAGTGATTGTAGAGGGAGATAGAACATGATCTCTACATAAATAGGGTGCCAGGTAGCTTAGCGGGGCGGCAGGTAGCCTAGCGGGGCGGCAGGTAGCCTAGCGGGGCGCCAGGTAGCCTAGCGGGGCGCCAGGTAGCCTAGCGGGGCGCCAGGTAGCCTAGCGGGGCGCCAGGTAGCCTAGCGGGGCGCCAGGTAGCCTAGCGGGGCGCCAGGTAGCCTAGCGGGGCGGCAGGTAGCCCAGCGGGGCGGCAGGTAGCCCAGCGGGGCGCCAGGTAGCCTAGCGGGGCGCCAGGTAGCCTAGCGGGGCGGCAGGTAGCCTAGCGGGGCGGCAGGTAGCCTAGCGGGGCGGCAGGTAGCTTAGCGGGGCGGCAGGTAGCCTAGCGGGGCGGCAGGTAGCCTAGCGGGGCGCCAGGTAGCCTAGCGGGGCGCCAGGTAGCCTAGCGGGGCACCAGGTAGCCTAGCGGGGCGCCAGGTAGCCTAGCGGGGCACCAGGTAGCCTAGCGGGGCGGCAGGTAGCCTAGCGGGGCACCAGGTAGCCTAGCGGGGCGGCAGGTAGCCTAGCGGGGCACCAGGTAGCCTAGCGGGGCGCCAGGTAGCCTAGCGGGGCGGCAGGTAGCCTAGCGGTTAAAGCGTTGGGCCAGTGGAATGCAGAGTTTGGTTTTCGCCAGGCGTTACTGGAACCATGTCGTCCAAAAAGTTATGCTTTTGAATTATCCATCCATAGAACGTTCTTCCAAGAGTCTTGATGATCATACAGGTGCTTTTTGGCAAACTTGAGTCAACTTTTTGGATGAGATGGGTCCCATTATGCCTGGCGAAAACCAAACACTGCATTCCACAGTAAGAACATCACACCAAAGGTCAAGCATGGTGGTGGTGGTGTGATGGTTTGGGGATGCTTTGCGCCTCAGGACCTGGACGACTTGCCTTAATAGAAGGAACCATGAATTCTGCTCTGTATCAGAGAATTCTATAGGAGAATGTCAGACCATCCGTCTGTGAGCTGAAGCTGAAGCGCAGCTGGGTCATGCAGCAAGACAATGATCCAAAACACACAATCAAGTCTACATGAAAATTGCTAAAGAGCAACGAATTGGAAGTTTTGAATGGCCTAGTCAAAGTCCAGACCTAATCCCAATTGAGATGTTGTGGCAGGACTTGAAACGAGTAGTCCATGCTTGAAAACCCACACGTCACTGAGTTAAAGAAGTTCTGCATGGAAGAGTGGGCCAAAATTCCTCCACAGCGACATGAGAGACTGATCAACAACTACAGGAAGCATTTGGTTGGAGTCATTGCAGCTAAAGGTGGCACAACCAGTTATTGAGTGTAAGGGGGCAATTACTTTTTCACACAGGGGAATTGGGTATTACATAACTTTGTTTATGAAATAAATATGTAATTGTTGTGTTATTTGTTCACTTATGTTCCCTTTATTTAATATTAGGTTTTGGTTGAAGATCTGATAACATTCAGTATCACAAATATGCAAAAGTAAGGAAAATTAGAAAGGGAGCAAATACTTTTTCATAGCACTGTACACCTGTTCTGAAAGGCCCCAGAGTCTACAACACCACTAAGCAAGGGGCACCACCAAGCAAGTGGCACCATGAAGACCAAGGAGCTCTCCAAACAGGTCAGGGACAAAGTTGTGGAGAAGTACAGATCAGGGTTGGGTTATAAAAAAATATCAGAAACTTTGAACATCCCACGGAGCACCATTAAATCCATTATTAAAAAATTGAAAGAATATGGCACCAAAACAAACCTGCCAGGAGAGGGCCGCCCATCAAAACTCACGGACCAGGCAAGGAGGGCATTAATCAGAGAGGCAACAAAGAGACCAAATATAACCCTGAAGGAGCTGCAAAGCTCCACAGCGGAGATTGGAGTATCTGTCTATAGGACCACTTTAAGCCATACACTCCACAGAGCTGGGCTTTACGGAAGAGCGGCCAGAAAAAAGCCATTGCTTTAAGAAAAAAATAAGCAAACACATATCGTGTTCGCCAAAAGGCATGTGGGAGACTCCCCAAACATTTGGAAGAATGTACTCTGGTCAGATGAGACAAAAATTGAGCTTTTTGGCCATCAAGGAAAACGCTATGTCTGGCGCAAACCCAACACCTCTCATCACCCCGAGAACACCATCCCCACAGTGAATCATGGTGGTGGCAGCATCATGCTGTGGGGATGTTTTTCATCGGCAGGGACTGGGAAACTGGTCAGAATTGAAGGAATGATGGATGGTGCTAAATACAGGGAAATTGTTGAGGGAAACTTGTTTCAGTCTTCCAGAGATTTGAGACTGGTACGGAGATTCACCTTTTATTTTATTTTTATTTCACCTTTATTTAACCAGGTAAGCCAGTTGAGAACAAGTTCTCATTTACAACTGCGACCTGGCCAAGATAAAGCAAAGCAGTGCGATAAAAACAACAACACAGAGTTACATATGGGGTAAACAAAACATAAAGTTAAAAATACAACAGAAAATATATATACAGTGCGTGTGAATGTAGTAAATTATGGAGGTAAGGCAGTAAGTAGGCCATAGTGCAAAATAGTTACAATTTCGTATAACACTGGAATGATAGATGTGCAAAAGATGATGTGCAAATAGAGAAACTGTGCAAATTAGCAAAATAAATAACAATATGGGGATGAGGTAGTT
The DNA here is from genome assembly GCF_964263955.1 of Coregonus lavaretus. NCBI lineage: Eukaryota > Metazoa > Chordata > Actinopteri > Salmoniformes > Salmonidae > Coregonus > Coregonus lavaretus. The sequence goes on from NW_028158365.1 coordinate 97,658, forward strand.
GGGTGGGCTAATTTCAGAAAGGCTGTGTACAGGTGCAGTGATCGGTAAGGTGCTCTGACAACTGGCGCTTAAAGTTAGTGAGGGAGATAAGAGTCTCCAGTTTCAGAGATCTTTGCAGTTCGTTCCATTCATTGGCAGCAGAGAACTGGAAGGAATGGCGGCCAAAGGAGGTGTTGGCTTTGGGGATGTCCATTGAGATATACCTGCTGGAGCGCAGACTACGGGTGGGTGTTGCTATGGTGACCAGTGAGCTAAGATAAGACAGGGATTTGCCTAGCAGTGATTTATAGATTAATTGGAGCCAGTGGTTTGGCGACTAATATGTAGTGAGGGCCAGCCAACAAGAGCGTACAGGTCACAATGGTGGGTAGTATATGGGGCTTTGGTGACAAAACGGATGGCACTGTGATAGACTACATCCAATTTGCTGAGTAGGGTGTTGGAGGCTATTTTGTAAATGACATCGCCGAAGTCAAGGATCGGTAGGATAGTCAGTTTTACGAGGGCGTGTTTGGCAGGAGGCTTTGTTGCGAAATAGGAAGCCGATTCTAGAGCTGGAGATGCTTAATGTGAGTCTGGAAGGAGAGTTTACAGTCTAACCAGACACCTAGATATTTGTAGTTGTCCACATACTCTAGGTCAGACCCGCCGAGAGTAGTGATTCTAGTCGGGTGGGCGGGTGCAAGCAGCGTTCGGTTGAAGAGCATGCATTTAGTTTTACTAGTGTTTAAGAGCAGTTGGAGGCTACGGAAGGAGTGTTGTATGGCGTTGAAGCTCGTTTGGAGGTTTGTTAACACAGTATCCAAAGAAGGGCCAGATGTATACAAAATGGTGTTGTCCGCATAGAGGTGGATCCGAGCGTCACCAGCAGCAAGAGCGACATCATTGATATACACAGAGAATAGAGTCGGCCCGAGAATTGAACCCTGTGGCACGCCCATGGAGATGGCCAGAGGTCCAGACAACAGGCCCTCTGATTTGACACATTGACCTCTATCTGAGAAGTAGTTGGTGAACCAGGCGAGGCAGTCATTAGAGAAACCAAGGCTATTTAGTCTGCCAATAAGAATGCGGTGGTTGACAGAGTCGAAAGCCTTGGCCAGGTCGATGAAGACGGCTGCGCAGTACTGTCTTTTATCGATTGCGTTTATAATATCGTTTAGGACCTTGAGCGTGGCTGAGGTGCACCCATGACCAGCTCGGAAACCGGATTGCATAGCGGAGAAGGTACGGTGGGATTCGAAATCGTCAGTGATCTGTTTGTTAACTTGGCTTTCAAATACTTTTGAAAGGCAGGGCAGGATGTATATAGGTCTATAACAGTTTGGATCTAGAGTGTCACCCCCTTTGAAGAGGGGGATGACCGTGGCAGCTTTCCAATCTCTGGGGATCTCAGATGTTACGAAAGAGAGGTTGAACAGGCTAGTAATAGGGGTTGTGACAATTTCGGCGGCTAATTTTAGAAAGAAAGGGTTCAGATTGTCTAGCCCAGCTGATTTGTAGGGGTCCAGATTTTTTTGCTCTTTCAGAACATCAGCTGTCTGAATTTGTGTGAAGGAGATTGTTGAAATGTTTGATTATTGTAGATTTATCGGTGGTGACAGTGTTTCCTAGCCTCAGTGCAGTGGGCAGTTGGGAGGAGGTGCTCTTATTTTCTTTTGGGACACTTTACAGTGTCCCAAAACTTTTTGGAGTTAGTGCTACAGGAAAAAGCTAGCCTTTGCTTTCCTAACTGATTGTGTATATTGGTTCCTGACTTCCCTAAAAAGTTGCATATCGCGGGGGCTGTTCGATGCTAATGCAGTACGCCACAGGATGTTTTTGTGCTGGTCAAGGGCAGTCAAGTCTGAGGAAAACCAGGGGCTATATCTGTTCTTAGTTCTGAATTTTTTGAATGGGGCGTGCTTATTTAAGATTGAGAGGAAAGCACTTTTAAAGAACAACCAGGCATCCTCTACTGACGGAATGAGGTCAATATCCATCCAGGATACCCGGGCCAGGTCAATTAGAAAGGCCTGCTCGCTAAAGTGTTTTAGGGAGCATTTGACAGTGATGAGGGGTGGTCGTTTATTCGCGGACCCATTACGGACGCAGGCAATAAGGCAGTGATCGCTGAGATCCTGGTTGAACACAGCGGAGGTGTATTTAGAGGGTAAATTTGTCAGGATGATATCTATGAGGGTGCCCATGTTTACAGATTTAGGGTTGCACTTGGTAGGTTCGTTGATAATTTGTGTGAGATTGAGGGCATCTAGTTTAGATTGTAGGCATATCCCAGTTTAGGTCACCAAGCAGTACGAACTCTGAGGATAGATGGGGGGCAATCAGTTCACAATGGTGTCCAGGGCACAGCTCGGGGCTGAGGGGGGTCTGTAGCAAGCGGCAACAGTGAGAGACTTATTTCAGGAAAGGTGGATTTTTAGAAGCAGAAGCTCAAACTGTTTGGGCACAGACCTGGATAGTACGATAGAGCTCTGCAGGCTATCTCTACAGTAGATTGCAACCCCACCCCCTTTGGCAGTTTTATCGAGACGGAAAATGTTGTAGTTGGGGATGGACATTTCTGAATTTTTGGTAGCCTTCCTAAGCCAGGATTCATACACTGCTAGAACATCAGAGTTGGCTGAGTGTGCTAACGCAGTGAATAACTCAAACTTAGGGAGGAGTGAGAGCTAAGACAACAGCTGGTAATGGCGACAAAGTTTAGGCTGAGGCTAAACATAAACAGGATGCGGTACCGTATAAAGGAACAGTCCAGCAGGCATCAGCTGTATAGCTGAGTTATCATAAGGTCAGGTGAACAGCAATAGGAGAGTTCGGAGGTAGTTCGGGGGCTGCTATAGCACTAGCTAGCAAGAGGCCACGGCTAGTGTGTGCTAGTGGGCCGGGGATAGCAGATGGATCTTCGTGATCGACGTCGTAACGGGAAGCCTGTTGTATCCACATCAGACGATTTCGTCGGCAGACCAGGTGTGTTGGATCGGCGGGGCTCCGTGTCAACACTAGGAGGTCCCGTCCGGTTGACAGAGAGGTAGATAGCCGGGAGATGGGCCTGGCTCAAGGCTAACTCAGGGCTGATTAGCCAACCACAAAACGTCCCTTTGGTTGCAGCTAGCTAGTAGCGATGAATCCTGTGTTAATGGTTCAGTGATTCCGGCAGAAAACGCGCTGTGCAGACAGTGCAGACTGGCCGAATAATAGTCCAGGCTAGAGCTGGCTGAATGGTATGTAGTGCAGGCCACGGCCACGGACAATGGTGAAGAGCGCTAAATGGTGGCTAATAGCAAGTAGCTAGTTAGCTGGCTAGCGATGATCCGGTGTTAAGGTCCAGTGGTACCGGCATAAAATCCAATATGCTCTGGCTTGATAGCGCGATGTGCAGACTGGCAGACAATTGTCCAGGCTAGAGCTGGCTGGTAGGAAGTGCAGGACAATGGTGAAGACCGCTAAACGGTGGCTAATAGCAAGTAGCTGGCTAGCTGGCTAGCTGGCTAGTTTCAGCCAGAGGTTTTGGATAAAAATGTATGAAGAAACAACAGAATCCGTTCCACATTAGGTGAGGCGGGTTACAGGAAAGTATATTTAGTTAAAGGATGGAAAGTGAGATTAAGAAATATATACGAAAAAAGACAAAAAACAAAAAATTGGCTATTTACATAAAGGACACTACAGAAAACGCGACCGCACTGCTATGCCATCTTGGATCTAGTCTAGACCTTCCAGCAGGACAATGACCCTAAGCATACTGCTAAAGCAAAACTCGAGTGGTTTAAGGGGAAAAATGTAAATGTCTTGGAATGGCCTAGTCAAAGCCCAGACCTCAATCCAATTGAGAATATGTGGTATGACTTAAAGATTGCTGTACACCAGTGGAACCCATCCAACTTGAAGGAGCTGGAGCAGTTTTGCCTTGAAGAATGGGCAAAAATCCAAGTTGCTAGATGTGCCAAGCTTATAGAGACATACCCGAATAGACTTGCAGCTGAAATTGCTGCAAAAGGTGAATCTACAAAGTATTATTTTTTTTTGGGGGCTGGGGGGTGAATAGTTATGCACGCTCAAGTTTTCTATTTTTTTGTAATATTTCTTGTTTGTTTCAATAGAAAAAAATATTTTGCATCATCAAATCAGATGATACAAACCCCCAAAAAATCCATTTTAATTCCAGGTTTTAAGGCAACAAAATAGGAAAAATGCCAAGGGGAGTGAATACTTTCGCAAGCCACTGTATCTCTCTCTCTCTCTCTCTCTCTCTCTCTCTGTCTCTCTCTCTCTCTCTCTCTCTCTCTCTCTCTCTCTCTCTCTCTCTCTGTCTGTCTGTCTGTCTGTCTGTCTGTCTGTCTGTCTGTCTGTCTGTCTGTCTGTCTGTCTGTCTGTCTGTCTGTCTGTCTGTCTGTCTGTCTGTCTGTCTGTCTGTCTGTCTGTCTGTCTGTCTCTCTCTGACTCTCTCTCCATCTGTCTCTCTGTCTCTCTGTGTCTCAGTGTCTCTCTCTCTGTGTCTCTCTCTGTGTCTGTTTCTGTCTCTCTGACTCTCTCTCTCTCTTTCTCTCCATCTAGTTCTATAGTTTTTATCTCTCACATGTCTCTAACCTGTCTCTCTTCTTAGTATCCAATCACTCTCTGCATTCCATAAACCTCTGAACCCATCCTCATCTATCTCTAGTGACGTGTGTGTGTGTATGTGTGTGTATGTGTGTTTGAGGTGTGTGTGTGTTTGTATGTGTGTATGTGTGTGTGTGAGACGGTCCTTCACACAGCATGTTAATCAGAGCTAAAGATCATTGATCACTAGTAAAGCCGATAAAATCAGACACACATGACTACTGTCTGTTAACCCTCACACTGACTCCTCACTGAAGATCAAACCCATGTCAATTAAAACATGGAGAGAAAAAGAGATCAAGAAGAGGACCAAGACCAAAGAACTGCAGCAGAGCAATGATGAAAAAGGTGTCAAAGTATGATTTTGAACCAGTAAAATTATGACATTGAATTTAGCTAAATTTAAAAGATGAAATCATCCATATATTTTTTCTGTAGCTGAATATTAATACCAATACTAATACTACTACTACTAATAATAATTAGGAAGAACAATTGTAAATGCTAAACATGGATCAAATATTTAAAAAAAAACTAAAGATGAAATACACATGTAATGAACAAAATTAAGAAATATATTATTTCTCAGCAAAATATGGCTCACACACACGTGTGAGTGACAAACACACACACACACACACACACACACACACACACACACACACACACACACACACACACACACACACACACACACACACACACACACACACAGATGGGGATAATGAAAGACAAGGTGGAGAACAAAAGAGATGAGCGCTTGTTTGAGTGTGCTACACGTGTGTGTGGGTGTGTGTGCATGCGTGTGAATGTTGACAAACAAATTTGACATCAACACTCTAAATCCTCTCATTATTAATTACCCAACATTATTCCAACGTCCTCATTACTAAGCCTACCATTATGTATTACCCAACATTATTCCAACGTCGTCATTGCTAAACCTAGCATTATTAATTGCCCAACATCATTCCAACGTCCTCATTACTAAGCCTACCATTATTAATTACGCAACATTATTCCAACGTCCTCATTACTAAACCCATCATTATTGATTACCCAACATCATTCCAATGTCCTCATTACTAAGCCTACCATTATTAATTACCCAACATTATTCCAACATCCTCATTACTAAGCCTAGCATTATGAATTACCCAACATTATTCCAACGTCCTCATTACTAAGCCTACCATTATGTATTACCCAACATAATTCCAATGTCCTCATTACTAAGTCTACCATTATGTATTACCCAACATTATTCCAACGTCCTCATTACTAAGTCTACCATTATTAATTACCCAACATTATTCCAACGTCCTCATTACTAAGCCTACCATTATGTATTACCCAACATCATTCCAACGTCCTCATTACTAAGCCTACCATTATGTATTACCCAACATTATTCCAACGTCCTCATTACTACGTCTACCATTATTAATTACCCAACATTATTCCAACATCCTCATTACTAAGCCTAGCATTATTAATTACCCAACATTATTCCAACGTCCTCATTACTAAGCCTACCATTATGTATTACCCAACATCATTCCAACGTCCTCTTTACTAAACCTAGCATTGTTAAACCATTCCAAGGATAATTTTGTTATTTGATTTAGAATTTTAAGCATCCCAAAAATATATAGAAAAATGATTTGATGAAAAATTGTATTTGGCCTTACTGCTGCAGTAGGCTAGGGTGTTGCTAGGGTGTTGCTAGGGTGTTGTGGATGGGGATGGCAGATGGGCATAATCCACGAGCTCCGGCTCCGAGGGTCGCGTGCGTCTTCAATCCCAGTGATAGTTTTTGCAACTTTGAAATTTTACGTTTCACCCCAAACACATCGAAATTTGCCTATGGTTTATGGATCATTCCTTTCAATGAACCCACAGATGCAGCGAATCAAGCTGGAGAACTACATATGGTCTATGACCACTCCCTGTCACGCTGTCTCGTGTGGTGTTTGTGTGTGAGTGTGCGTGACCAGTTAGATGAGGCAGGAGTTGGGTGTTTACTGGTGTTTAGGAGGCAACATAGATTAGTTTTGCTTCAGGCATTTCTCTCTCTCCCTCTCCCACTCCATCTCTCTCTCTCCCCTCTCCCCCTCCGTCTCTCTCTCTCTTTCTCCCCTCTCCCCCTCCATCTCTCTCTCTCTCCCTCTCTCTCTCTCTCCTCTCTCTCCCTGTCTCTCTCTCTCTCTCTCTCTCTCTCTCTCTCTCTCTCTCTCTCTCTCTCTCTTCACGCTCTCTTTCTCTCTCTCTCTCTCCCTCCATCCTTCCGTCTCTCTCACCCTCCATCCCTCCCTCTCTATTTCGTCCAGAGCCACGCTAGTTAACTTGGAGAGCTTCCAGTTTAATGGTGTCAAGCTGGAAGTTTTTTAATTTGCCACACCATAAAAATGAAGTCCATTTTCCACATCAGGGAACTTAAGGACTGACAAATGTTATCTGGAGAGAGCGACAGAGGAGGAGACGGAGGAGAGGAGACCAGATTTTTTTGTTTTGTTTTATGTGCGCTGGGTCTGCGCCTGGCTGCATCGCAGTGTGTGCGTAATGTGTGTGTGTTTAGTGTGTGTGTGAGATGTGCCGGAGTGTGCGGAATGTAACGAATGTGCGCCGGAGTGTGTGTCTGTTTCCCATCTTGTTTCAAGGCCTGAGAGCCACCTCACTGGAGGTGTGTGGCACTGTATAGTGTAGGGGCATGACATACTGGAGGTGCTTCTATGTGTTGTGTGTGTGTGTGTGTGTATGTGTGTGTGTGTGTGTGTGTGTGTGTGTGTGTGTGTGTGTGTGTGTGTTTGGTGTGTGTGTGTGTGTGTGTGGTGTGTGTGTGTGTGTGTGTGTGTGTGTGTGTGTGTGTGGTGTGTGTGTGTGTGTGTGTGTGTGTGTGTGTGTGTGTGTGTGTGTGTGTGTGTGTGTGTGTGTGTGTGTGTGTGTGTGGTATGTGTGTGTGTGTGTGTGTGTGTGTGTGTGTGTGTGTGTAAGGGCCAAGACAGATAGCTGAGGGTGTCAATCTGTGAGCTCTGTGAGCGGAGCCCTTCCCTTTGAGGAGACATGGGGATGTACGTGAGGCCATGATGAATTCGATGTCGACGGTTGGGTTGGATGTTCAGCTAACTGGCGACGGTTGGGTTGGATGTTCAGCTAACTGCCGATGGTTGGGTTGGATGTTCAGCTAACTGGCGACGGTTGGGTTGGATGTTCAGCTAACTGCCGATGGTTGGGTTGGATGTTCAGCTAACTGGCAACGGTTGGGTTGGATGTTCAGCTAACTGGCGATGGTTGGGTTGGATGTTCAGCTAACTGTCGATGGTTGGGTTGGATGTTCAGCAAACTGGCGATAGCTGGGTTGGATGTTCAGCTAACTGCCGACGGTTGGGTTGGATGTTCAGCTAACTGGTGATAGTTGGGTTGGATGTTCAGCTAACTGGTGACGGTTGGGTTGGATATTCAGCTAACTGGCAATGGTTGGGTTGGATGTTCAGCTAACTGGCGATGGTTGGGTTGGATGTTCAGCTAACTGGCGATGGTTGGGTTGGATGTTCAGCTAACTGGCGATGGTTGGGTTGGATGTTCAGCTAACTGGCGATGGTTGGGTTGGATGTTCAGCTAACTGGCGATGGTTGGGTTGGATGTTCAGCTAACTGGTGATGGTTGGGTTGGATGTTCAGCTAACTGGCGATGGTTGGGTTGGATGTTCAGCTAACTGGCGATGGTTGGGTTGGATGTTCAGCTAACTGGTGATGGTTGGGTTGGATGTTCAGCTAACTGGCGATGGTTGGGTTGGATGTTCAGCTAACTGGCGATGGTTGGGTTGGATGTTCAGCTAACAGGCTACAGTGTGGTTGGATGTTCAGCTAACCTCTCTCTGCACTTCTCCACTCAGCCCCTCACACCTGCTGATGAAGTGTTATGTCTATCTCTCTGTAGCAGCCAAGGAATGCCCTCCATACATACTGATGTACGGACCGGAGAGAGAGAGAGAGAGAGAGAGAGAGAGAGAGAGAGAGAGAGAGAGAGAGGAGAGAGAGAGAGATAGAGTGAGAGAGAGAGAGAGAGATAGAGAGGGGGAGAGATAGAGAGAGAGAGAGAGAGAGAGAGAGAGAGAGAGAGAGAGAGAGAGAGAGAGAGAGAGAGAGAGAGAGAGAGAGAGAGGAGAGATAGAGAGAGAGAGAGAGACAAAGGTAGGGAGAGGGAGAGAGAGAGAGAGAGAGCCCCACCCTCTTCAACATACATATCAACGAATTGGCGAGGGAACTAGAACAGTCTGCAGCATCCGGCCTCACCCTGCTAAAATCTGAAGTCAAATGTCTACTGTTTGCTGATGATCTGGTGCTTGTCCCCAAGCAAGGAGGGCCTACAGCAGCACCTAGATCTTCTGCACAGATTCTGTCAGACCTGGGCCCTGACAGTAAATCTCAGTGAGACAAAAATAATGGTGTTCCAAAAAAGGTCCAGTTGCCAGGACCACAAATACAAATTCCATCTAGACACCGTTGCCCTAGAGCACACAAAAAACTATACGTACTTCGGCCTAAACATTAGCGCCACAGATACCTTCCACAAAGCTGTGAACGATCTTAGAGAGAAGGCAAGAAGGGCCTTCTATGCCATCAAAAGGAACATAACATTTGACATACCAATTAGGATCTGGCAAAAAATACTTGAATCAGTTATACAACCCATTGCCCTTCATGGTTGTGAGGTCTGGGGTCCGCTCACCAACCAAGAATTCACAAAATGGGACAAACACCAAATTGAGACTCTGCATGCAGAATTCTGCAAAAATATCCTCTGTTTACAACATAAAACACCAAATAATACACGCAGAGCAGAATTAGGCCGATTCCCGCTAATGATCAAAATCCAGAAAAGAGCCGTTAAATTCTACAACCACCTAAAAGGCAGCGATTACCAAACCTTCCATAACAAAGCCATCACCTACAGAGAGATGAACTTGGTCCCCTAAGCAAGCTGGTCCTGGGGCTCTGTTCACAAACACAAACAGACCTGACAAAGCCCCAGGACAGCAACACAATTAGACCCAACCAAATCATGAGAAAACAAAAAGAGAATTACTTGACACATTGGAAAGAATTAACAAAAAAACAGCGCAAACTAGAATGCTATTTGGCCCTAAACAGAGAGTACACAGTGGCAGAATACCTGACCACTGTGACTGACCCAAAATTAAGGAAAGCTTTGACTATGTACAGATTCAGTGAGCATCGCCTTGCTATTGAAAAAGGTCGCCATAGGCAGACCTGGCTCTCAAGAGAAGACAGGCTATGTGCACACTGCCCACAAAATTAGGTGGAAACTGAGCTGCACTTCCTCCTGCCAAATGTATGACCATATTAGAGACACATTCCCTCAGATTACACAGATCCACAAAGAATTTGAAAACAAATTCAATTTTGATAAACTGCCGTATCTATTGGGTGAAAATCCACAGTGTGCAATCACAGCATCAAGATGTGTGACCTGTTGCCACAAGAAAAGGGCAACCAGTGAAGAACAAACACCATTGTAAATACTACCCATATTGAGAGCAACGGTTAGTGTGTGAACGAATGATAGAGTGAGTGAGTGAATCAGCCGCCAGTCAGCCAGCCAGCCAGTCAGCCAGTCAGCCAGTCAGCCAGTCAGCCAGCCAGCCAGCCAGCCAGCCAGTCAGTCAGTCAGTCAGTCAGTCAGTTAGCCAGTCAGTCAGTCAGCCAGTCAGACTTTCAGCCAACCAGCCAACCAGCCAGTTAGCCAGTCAGCCAGTCAGCCAGTCAGCCAGTCAGCCAGCCAGCCAGTCAGCCAGCCAGCCAGTCAGTCAGTCAGTCAGTCAGTCAGTTAGCCAGTCAGTCAGTCAGCCAGTCAGACATTCAGCCAGTCAGCCAGTCAGTCATCCAGTCATCCAGTCAGCCAGTACAGTAGGTAGTGTGAAAGTGAGCATATGAAAAAAAACACACATCCCATCGGCACACACACACCTTCACTACTCCTCACTCCCCCCACCCTTACCCCTCCTCCCTCCTCCCCTCCTCCCCTCCTCCCCTCCTCCCTTCCTACACTCTTCCCCTCCTCCCCTCCTCCCTTCCTAAACTCTCCCCCTCCTCCCTATGTCCCCCTACCTCTTACCATTCATACTATAATGACTACAGTGGCCGTCTGGTCTGGCTTCAATAGGCAGTACAGCAGAGGCCCAGGGGCCGGGTAGCAGCTTAAAGCATGAGAAGCTTTTGTGTTGAGAAAGAATCAATCAGTGCTTTTCAGTGTAATTCGATTCTATTCACAAAGGGGCTAGGAAGCAATTCTAAAATGGAAATGCCACTTGACTTGGAGCAGAGTCATGAGGAGGAGAGAGGCAGAGAAGAGAGGAAAAGGGAGAGAGTGAGAGGGGAGTCAGGGGATGAAAGGGGAAGGAGGGAAGGATGGAGGAGGCGGAGGATGAAGAAGAATGTAAGAGTGATATCTCTCAACAATGATTACAGGCTCTCCTCTCAGCCAGGTCGTTCAAGATTGACTTCGAAATTATCCATGTCCTGAGGACGTCGGGAAAAGCCTTCAAAACCGGCCACTAGGGGCAACAGTGGGTGCTACTTCCATCAAGTAGGCTGGGGTTTTGATAGGGCATTGTGGATGGGGGTGGTGATGGGCGTAATACCATGACTCTATTCCAAACCTTAACCTTTAACCATTTGGAATGAGTGCTAAAACAAGTGCCTAACTTTGAAATTTGACATTTGGAGAAATTGAATGATACAGACCAGCAGGAGTAACAAACACACTTCAAAATTTGACGTTTGGAGCAACTTCGAAATTTGACATTTGGAGAACGTGGATGAACGTCTAATTCTGCAGTGAGACTGTGAGAGCTGGTTGCTCGTCTTTCAACGGCTGTGACAAAAAACCATGTTCAGGATTGTACTTCAACACATTGTGCCATTCAGTGTGTGTGTGTGCGTGTGCTTGTGTGTGAGGCCCCACACAGTGATAACTGATAACCCCTAGGGGTGAGGAGGGGAAGGGGTGAGGAGGGGTGAGGAGGGGAAGGGGTGAGGAGGGGAAGGGGTGAAGAGACAAAGGTGTGAAGAGACGAAGGGGTGAAGCAGAGGAAATTAGAACACCACCCAAAAGAGCACTTTGGAGATCTGTGCACATGCCCGTGCAGTACGCTTTATTACGGGGAATAGGTTCAGTACACATCACTGCATTCTGTATCAGAAGGTTGGCTGGCCCTCTATAGTACCGTAGATCAATACACTGCTCTCTTTTTGTTTATAAAGCCCTCTTGTGCAAACTTCCACCTTAGTCTCACTCTAGTCTCTATGTGCAAACTTAGTCTCTCTCTAAGTCTTACTCCTCTAAGTCTTTCATTTGCTTGTTTCTCTCCTTGGACTCCCTCTCTCTCTCTCCTGCTAATTACCTCACTCTCCCTCGCTCTTCTGACTCTCTTCTTCTCTTATGTGTCGTTACACCAATTCTGTGCCTTTTGAGAAGTGTAACTTTTGGTAAAGAGATGGGAAACACATTTTCCCATCTCGAGATGTTAAATAAAAAAAACGTTTTATATATACACATACACATACACATACACAAATACATACACATATACATATACATATACACACATACACCGACATACATACATACATACACATACATATCCTTTCAAAAAATATATATTCCCCTTTATTACTTTCCAACCCCGCCACCCTTTCCCCACTTGGAGTAAACAAGTGAACAACAACGCCTAGGCCTCTACTTCCATCCCATACACACTATCTACATTTTATGGACACAGTCAATTTTACAATAATTACATTTAGTTTGTTCTTTCTCCTGAACTTCCTCTACCCTCAACCTCTCCGATCATTTTCATGATGTCCATCCGGTTTGCTTCTATATGTCATATCTTTCTAACTGTGCTCCTTCACAAAAGCTCCCAACCTACAACCCATACACTTATTATGGACACAGCGTGCCTACATTATTAGTTATCTTGTTATTGTTTGTTGTTAGTTGTTATTAGTCCCATCCTTCAATTCCATTCAACACCTCCCATCTATCTTTTAACACCATCCATATAGGATTTATATTTGCCATATATATTTAAACTGTACTGTGATGTCTTACAAAAGTTCTGAACCTTTCTATTCTCATTGTTGATTGAATTCTCTATGTGGTCTATATTAAAGGGCACTTCCTTTAATATAACAGGCTTTTAAAATTCCATTTTTGTGCACAATTTCTATTTCAAATATCAAAGGGACG
>NW_028158364.1:2500-20143 GCF_964263955.1 Coregonus lavaretus
TGTTTGTCCCATTTTGTGAATTCTTGGTTGGTGAGCGGACCCCAGACCTCAGAACCATAAAGGGCAATGGGTTCTATAACTGATTCAAGTATTTTTAGCCAGATCCTAATTGGTATGTCAAATTTTATGTTCCTTTTGATGGCATAGAGGGCCCTTCTTGCCTTGTCTCTCAGATCGTTCACAGCTTTGTGGAAGTTACCTGTGGCGCTGATGTTTAGGCCGAGGTATGTATAGTTTTTTGTGTGCTCTAGGGCAACGGTGTCTAGATGGAATTTGTATTTGTGGTCCTGGCAACTGGACCTTTTTTAGAACACCATTATTTTTGTCTTACTGAGCTTTACTGTCAGGGCCCAGGTCTGACAGAATCTGTGCAGAAGATCTAGGTGCTGCTGTAGGCCCTCCTTGGTTGGTGACAGAAGCACCAGATCATCAGCAAACAGAAGACATTTGACTTCAGATTCTAGTAGGGTGAGGCCGGGTGCTGCAGACTGTTCTAGTGCCCTCGCCAATTCATTGATATATATGTTGAAGAGGGTGGGGCTTAAACTGCATCCCTGTCTCACCCCACGGCCCTGTGGAAAGAAATGTGTGTGTTTTTTGCCAATTTTAACCGCACACTTGTTGTTTGAGTACATGGATTTTATAATGTCGTATGTTTTTCCCCCAACCCCACTTTCCATCAATTTGTATAGCAGACCCTCATGCCAAATTGAGTCAAAAGCTTTTTTGAAATCAACAAAGCATGAGAAGACTTTGCCTTTGTTTTGGTTTGTTTGTTTGTCAATTAGGGTGTGCAGGGTGAATACGTGGTCTGTCGTACGGTAATTTGGTAAAAAGCCAATTTGACATTTACTCAGTACATTGTTTTCACTGAGGAAATGAACTAGTCTGCTGTTAATGATAATGCAGAGGATTTTCCCAAGGTTGCTGTTGACGCATATCCCACGGTAGTTATTGGGGTCAAATTTGTCTCCACTTTTGTGGATTGGGGTGATCAGTCCTTGGTTCCAAATATTGGGGAAGATGCCAGAGCTAAGGATGATGTTAAAGAGTTTAAGTATAGCTAATTGAAATTTGTGGTCTGTATATTTTATCATTTCATTGAGGATACCATCAACACCACATGACTTTTTGGGTTGGAGGGTTTGTATTTTGTCCTGTAGTTCATTCAATGTAATTGGAGAATCCAGTGGGTTCTGGTAGTCTTTAATAGTTGATTCTAAGATTTGCATTTGATCATGTATATATTTTTGCTGTTTGTTCTCTGTTATAGGGCCAAAAAGGTTGGAGAAGTGGTTTACCCATACATCTCCGTTTTGGATAGATAGCTCTTCGTGTTGTTGTTTGTTTTAGTGTTTTCCAATTTTCCCAGAAGTGGTTAGAGTCTATGGATTCTTCAATTACATTGAGCTGATTTCTGACATGCTGTTCCTTCTTTTTCCGTAGTGTATTTCTGTATTGTTTTAGTGATTCACCATAGTGAAGGCGTAGGCTCAGGTTTTCTGGGTCTCTATGTTTTTGGTTGGATAGGTTTCTCAATTTCTTTCTTAGGTTTTTGCATTCTTCATCAAACCATTTATCACTGTTATTACTTTTCTTTGGTTTTCTGTTAGAGATTTTTAGATTTGATAGGTCAAATATACTGTTTAGGTTTTCTACTGCCAAGTTTACACCTTCACTATTACAGTGGAACGTTTTGTCCAGGAAGTTGTCTAGAATGGATTGAATTTGTTGTTTCCTAATTGTTTTTTGGTAGGTTTCAACACTACTTTCCTTCCATCTATAGCATTTCTTAATATTATTCAGTTCCTTTGGCTTTGATGCCTCATGATTGAGTATTGCTCTGTTCAAGTAGACTGTGATTGTGCTGTGGTCTGATAGGGGTGTCAGTGGGCTGACTGTGAACGCTCTGAGAGACTCTGGGTTGAGGTCAGTGATAAAGTAGTCTACAGTACTACTGCCAAGAGATGAGCTATAGGTGTACCTACCATAGGAGTCCCCTCGAAGCCTACCATTGACTATGTACATACCCAGTGTGCGACAGAGCTGCAGGAGTCGTGACCCGTTTTTGTTGGTTATGTTGTCGTAGTTGTGCCTAGGGGGGCATATGGGGGAGGGAATGCTGTCACCTCCAGGTAGGTGTTTGTCCCCCTGTGTGCTGAGGGTGTCAGGTTCTTGTCCAGTTCTGGCATTTAGGTCGCCACAGACTAGTACATGTCCCTGGGTCTGGAAATGATTGATTTCCCCCTCCAGGATGGAGAAACTGTCTTCATTAAAGTATGGGGATTCTAGTGGGGGGATATAGGTAGCACACAGGAGAACATTTTTCTCAGTTGAGATAATTTCCTTTTGAATTTCTAACCAAATGTAAAATGTTCCTGTTTTGATTAATTTAATAGAGTGAGTTAGGTCTGCTCTATACCAAATTAGCATACCCCCTGAGTCCCTTCCCTGTCTCACACCTGGTAGTTTGGTGGATGGGACTACCAGCTCTCTGTAACCTAGAGGGCAACCAGTGGGTCCGTCTCCTCTATACCATGTTTCTTGTAGGATGACAATGTCTGTATTTCCGATTTCTTTGGTGAAGTCCAGATTCCTGCTCTTTAGGCCAAAGGCAGATGACCTCAGGCCTTGGATATTCCAGGATGAAATAGTGAAGGCTTTGTGTTCCATAAAGTGTCTAATGTTGTTGGTTGTGTGGTTTGGCCTCAGGCCAGTAATTGTGAGCAGAGCCTGCTGAGCATCTGGTACATGCCATTGGCTTGGGCTAGTGTAAGAGTGGGTGTTGGGCCTGTTTGCCTGCTCACGGCCTGGGCGTATGTGTGACTTTCATGTTGCCCTCTTTGTGGGAGTGGGGGGCTTGGCGTGGGTAGGAGGGGCATAGGTCTGATCTGAGGGGGCCTAAATGGGGTGTGGGCATGGTTGACTTGGGGGGGAGTTAATTGGTGGGGGTGGGGGTGTAGATGTGGTTGATGGTGCTGTGGTCTGGATGTAGGTCCTCTCTGCGGGGGTCCTCTATGTGTAGGTCCTGGGGGGGGTCCCGCAGGTCTGGGAGAGTGTCTCGCTGGTCTGGGCGGGGTGTCTGTTGATCTGTTGCTCCTGTGTGAGGTGTTGGGTCTGCGGTTGAGGGCGATATCCTTTAGGGTCCGGGCGAAGGTGGGCACTGCTGCCTTGTATAGGTGGACCTGGTCATAAAGGCTGTTCACGTCCAGGGTGGAGTGGTGGGCCAGGAAGACATTTGGTTTTGATGCACAGTCACGGGAAATACTTGCGTTTACCCGCTGTATGGTAGCAGGGTGGAAGTCTTTTCGTGGTAACAGGGTTGAGATAACCACTTGTGCGTTGGGGAAAGTGGAAGAAGCTTTTTCTATCACTCCCTTGAGTGATGTGGCCACCCTTTCCTGCTGTGTTCTCAGGTCGTTTGTGCCTGTGTGTATTATTATGTGGCTGGGTGATCCTAGTCGGTCCTCAGACAGAAGGTCTAGGGTGCGCTGGGTGTTTGGACACCAGAGTTTAGACACTGTGTGTTTTGGAAAAAGTTTATTTTCTTGTATGTATTTCCCGTTTGAGTCCATAAGGAGTACAATCTGTGGCTTGTGTATGTCCTCAGTGGGTGTGGGGGGGTCGTCATGAGGGCTATCAGGGTGTCTGACTGGGGGGTTGCTCAGAGGGGTTGGGGTCCCCAGGGCTTGGGGTTCTTCATTTGTTTGTCTGGGTGTGATGTCGAGGCTATGGTCAGGGTCTAGGGTGTACTGTTCTGCTGCGGTGTCGAGACTTTGGCCAGGATCTGAGGTGGGCTGTTCTCTAATGGGTTGTTCAATGTCACCCGTCATCGTTCTCACCTTCTCCTCCAGCACTCTGATCCTCTCCTCTAGTGCTCTGTTCTTCTCCTGCTCCTGCTCTTTCTCCTGTTGATGTTTTCTCACCACAGTCCAGAGTGCAGACATGTCTCTCTCTACCTGCAGCTCTCCAGGTCTAGTTAAGGGGGTGTTGTTGTGCGTGACTGTTGTCTGGGTCTGTGCTGACTGGAGTGTGTTCACCTGCTGTTCCAGCTCCACCTGCCTTACCTCCAGCTGGGTGAATGTATCCTTCATTTCAATGAGGGAGTAGTACTCTGTGCTGGGAGGTTGACTTTCTGCTTGGGGTTGCTCGTCTGTGGGGATATTTAATGAAGAGGTCTGGTCTGACCCGCTCGGGGTGGGGGTATCTTTCTCAAGGGAGAGCTTCTCCTGCTGAGCTATTTCTTTGATTAGGTGAAAGTCCAGCTGGAACTGTTTGGTGTTGCCTTGAACCAAAACGGTTCCAGATTTATAGAGATTAATATTAGACGACTCAGAGTCCTCGTTGTCCAGTATCCTGAGTTTCCACCCGTCGCTAACACCCCCCCTCTTAACAGAGGGGTAGTGTGCTAGTATAGCACTGTGCCATGCCAGGGGATGGTCTGTGTGGAAGATAAGGTTGCTTACGTTCCCATTTTTATACAAATCAGCAAAAAGTGTCTCGTGCTTCCCCAAAAGAAGTTTCAATTTGTACTCTTTTCGTGTCTTGTCATTTTTTACATTCAGAGGGTACTGTATTTTAATGACCTCTGAGCAGTGGGGGGGTGCTTCTAAGGCCTCTCCATTTAGTTGGGGTAGACTGTACGACTCTCCTGCCATTGTTTGGCTCAAGGGCTTTGACACCTCTCACTTCACACATCAGTGCTAATTGAAATTGTATCTCTTTGTAGCAAGTTTAAGCTTGGTAGCCTAAGCATTCAGTCCTTATAAAATAAAATATATCATTGTAATGTATTTTTCTTCTTGGTTTTTGAAAGTGAAAAATAGCTTCATACTAAACATTACTCACTTAATTTTCAGGTTGGATGGTGTTTTCAGGTTTCTGTTTGTTTGCCAGAGCATTTGCTGTATAGTTTGAGAATAGTAATCCTTGGTAGTAGAAAGCTTTCCAGGTAATTCCGTCCAAAATCAGGTTGTAGGTTTGGAGTTTTGGTTTGGAATGAAGGTTATGTTGTGGAGGGTAGCATCCTGTATATGTCCCTGCCAAAAAATCCTACTTTATCTAACTATAAATCTATATTTTTTGTTAAAAATGCAGGAGCAATGTCTTTGAGCTCTCTCTGCCTCTCTCTCTGTCTCCTCTCTGTCTGTCTCTCTCTCTCTCTCTCAATTCAATTTAAGGGCTTTATTGGCATGGGAAACACATGTTAACATTGCCAAAGCAAGTGAAATAGATAATAAACAAAAGTGAAATATACAATTTAAAAAAATAACAGTAAACACTAAACTCACCAAAGTCCTATTAGCCAACGTACAATCATTGGATAATAAAATGGATGAGCTCCGATCAAGAATATCCTACCAACGGGACATTAAAAACTGTAATATCTCATGTTTCACCGAGTCGTGGCTGAACGATGACATGAATAACATACAGCTTGCGGGGTTCTCGGTGTATCGGCTGGATAGAACAGCTGACTCCGGTAAGACAAGGGGTGGCGGTCTGTGTATATTTGTAAACAGCTGGTGCACTTTAATGCAGGGAAACTTCAATCCGTTCTACCTAATTTCTACCAGCATGTTAAATGTTCCAAATGCCTGTATCTCAAGAATAGAATCAACTTGTTTTATTATAAGCTCTTTATGTCCTTTTGGTCTTGTCTCCTTTGCTCCTTCTGTGCTGTGTGACACCAAGCCCCTCCTCCTTCTGTGCTGTGTGACACCAAGCCCCTCCTCCTCCTGTGCTGTGTGACACCAAGCCCCTCCTCCCTCTGTGCTGTGTGACACCAAGCCCCTCCTCCTCCTGTGCTGTGTGACACCAAGCCCCTCCTCCTTCTGCGCTGTGTGACACCAAGCCCCTCCTCATTCTGTGCTGTGTGACACCAAGCCCCTCCTCCTTCTGTGCTGTGTGACACCAAGCCCCTCCTCCTTCTGCGCTGTGTGACACCAAGCCCCTCCTCATTCTGTGCTGTGTGACACCAAGCCCCTCCTCCTTCTGTGCTGTGTGACACCAAGCCCCTCCTCATTCTGTGCTGTGTGACACCAAGCCCCTCCTCCTTCTGTGTTGTGTGACACCAAGCCCCTCCTCCTCCTGTGCTGTGTGACACCAAGCCCCTCCTCCTTCTGTGCTGTGTGACACCAAGCCCCTCCTCCTGCCACTCACAACAACAACGTCTCTCTCTGACAACAAGCAGTTTAAATTAGCTATTTCCATTTTAGATTTGGTCAAACAGAATCAGTCATATGGACACCGAAATGCTTAGAGACATTATTTTACTGTAAAAAAGGAGAACCTAACCTTTCTAACTCCCAAAATGTAGAACAGAGCAGACCCTACTAAAAAGAGAATATAAATTACGTCATTTAGCAGACGCTCTTATCCAGAGCGACTTACAGTTAGTGAGTGCATACATTATTTATTTTTTTCATACCGTGGGAATCGAACCCACAACCCTGGCGTTGCAAACGCCATGCTCTACCAACTGAGCTACATCCCTGCCGGCCATTCCCTCCCCTATCCTGGACCAATTGTGCGCTGCCCCATGGGCCTCCCGGTTGCAGCCAGCTACGACAGAGCCTGGATTCGAACCAGGAGCTCTAGTGGCACAGCTAGCACTGCGATGCAGCGCCTTAGACCACTGCGCCACTCAGGTAATCAATGAACATGATTGTGGAAAATGAATGCTCAGTTTCTGTCGCGCGCAGCGTTACCACTAGCAGCAGTCATGTGCTTCACAGATCAGTGATTATATATAAAAAATAAAATTAAAATAAACTATTTTGATAAAATAAATTATTAGTGTGTCTTAGAGAATGACGCCGGAGGAGATGGCTGTCGTTTTACGGGCTCCTAACCAATTGTGTTATTGTGTGTGTTTTTCGTGTTGTTTGTAACTTATTTTGTACATAATGTTTCTGCCACCGTCTCTTATGACCGAAAAGAGCTTCTGGATATCAGGACAACGATTTGTTTTCTTTAACGAGTCGGACGCGAAGGATTTACGTCAGACACCCGACAAGGTCCAAATCCCCGTCATTCGCATGAAGAAGAGACGGTGATATTGGGGACGTAGGTCGGGGTGCCTTGTAAGGATCCGACGGCGAGTGGGTAATCCGCCTCTACCATCAGTCCTATTAGCCAACGTACAATCATTGGATAATAAAATGGATGAGCTCCGATCAAGAATATCCTACCAACGGGACATTAAAAACTGTAATATCTCATTGTCATGTGAATTTCTATCTCTAATTCAACCTAAGCTTGAATCATTACCAGAGGTTGTAAGGCTCTGGTTTTAATCATCAATGATTCAAGGTCCACAACCAACAAGTATTATCTGTATATTTATTCATGGAGAGAGCTCTGGCGCCAAAGACACAAACATACAATTTTATACCTCCTGGACTTGACTCCTCCCACCTTTAGGTGACTTTTCTAAACAGTTTCCGCCTTCCCCTTCCCTCTTGAATGTTTAGTACCGCCCCCTCTGTTAGTGGGTTGACACTACATGATAATTCTAACATTTATACTGTATTTGGGGTGAAATCCTTTAGTCATTATACTTAAAATCCAAATTAATCTAACACTCATGTTTCACCGAGTCGTGGCCGAACGATGACATGGATATCATACAGCTAGCGGGCTATACGCTACATCGGCAGGATAGAACAGCTGACTCCGGTAAGACAAGGGGTGGCGGTGTATATTTGTAAACAACAGCTGGTGCACAAAATCTAATACTAAGGAAGTCTCAAGGTTTTGCTCGCCTGAGGTAGAGTATCTCATGATAAGCTGTAGACCACACTATCTACCAAGAGAGTTTTCATCTATATTTTTCGTAGCTGTCTATCTACCACCACAAACCGATGCTGTCACTAATACCGCACTCAATGAGCTGTATACGGCCATAAGAAAACAGGAAAACGCTCATCCAGAGGCAGCGCTCCTAGTGGCCGGGGACTTTAATGCAGGGAAACTTAAATCCGTTTTTACCTAATTTCTACCAGCATGTTACATGTGCAACCAGAGGACAAAATAACTATAGACCACCTTTACTCCACACACAGAGACGTGTACAAAGCTCTCTCTCGCCCTCCATTTGGCAAATCTGACCATAATTATATCCTCCTGATTCCTGCTTACAAGCAAATACTAAAGCCGGAAGTACCAGTGACTCGCTCCATACTGAAGTGATCAGATGAAGCAGATGCTAAGCTACAGGACTGTTTTGCTAGCACAGACTGGAATATGTTCATCAGTCACTGGTTTCATCAATAAGTGCATGACGTTGTCCCCACAGTGACCGTCTGTACATACCCCAACCAGAAGCTATGGATTACAGGAAATATCCGCACTGAGCAAAAAGGATAGAGCAGCCACTTTCAAGGAGCGGGACTCTAACCCGGACACTTATAAGAAATCCCGCTATGCCCTCCGACGAACCATCAAACAGGCAAAGTGTCAATACAGGACTAAGATCGAATCATACCACACCGGCTCCGACGCTCGTCGGATGTGGCAGGGCTTGCAAACTATTACGGACTACAAAGGGACGCATAGCCGCGAGCTGCCCAGTGACACGAGCCTACCAGATGACCTAAATTACTTCTATGCTCGCTTCGAGGCAAGCAACACTGAAGCATGCATGAGAGCATCAGCTGTTCCGGACGACTGTGTGATCACGCTCTCCGTAGCCGATGTGAGTAAGACCTTTAAACAGGTCAACATTCACAAGGCCGCAGGGCCAGACGAATTACCAGGACGTGTATTCCGAGCATGCGCTGACCAACTGGCAAGTGTCCTCACTGACATTTTCAACCTGTCCCTGACTGAGTCTGTAATACCAACATGTTTCAAGCAGACCACCATAGTCCCTGTACCCAAGAACACTAAGATAACCTGCCTAAACGACTACCGACCCATTGCACTCACGTCGGTAGCCATGAAGTGCTTTGAAAGGCTGGTCATGGCTCACATCAACACCATTATTTTACATTTCCGTTTACATCATTTAGCAGACGCTCTTATCCAAAGCAACTTACAAATTGGTGCATTCAACTTACGATAGCCAGTGGGACAACCAACCTTTTTTTTTATGGGGGGGGTGGGGGAGGGGGTAGAATGATTACTTTTTTACTATTCCAGGTATTCCTTAAAGAGGTAGGGTTTCAAGTGTCTCCGGAAGGTGGTCAGTGACTCCGCTGTCCTGGCGTCGTGGGGGAGCTTGTTCCACCATTGGGGTGCCAGAGCAGCGAATAGTTTTGACTGGGCTGAGCGGGAACTGTGCTTCCGTAGAGGTAGGGGGGCTAGCAGGCCAGAGGTGGATGAACGCAATGCCCTCGTTTGGATGTAGGGTCTGATCAGAACCTGAAGGTAAGGAGGTGCCGTTCCCCTCACAGCTCCGTAGACAAGCACCATGGTTTTGTAGTAGATGCGAGCTTCAACTGGAAGCCAGTGGAGTGTGCGGAGGAGCGGGGTGACATGTGAGAACTTGGGAAGGTTGAACACCAGACGGGCTGCAGCATTCTGGATGAGTTGTAGGGGTTTAATGGCACAGGCAGGGAGCCCAGCCAACAGCGAGTTGCAGTAATCCAGACGGGAGATGACAAGTGCCTGGATTAGGACCTGTGCCGCTTTCTGTGTAAGGTAGGGTCGTACTCTGCGAATGTTGTAGAGCATGAACCTGCAGGATCGGGTCACCGCTATGACGTTAGTGGAGAATGACAGGGTGTTGTCCAGGGTCACGCCAAGGTTAAGTGCTTGGGTTTTAACTCAAACCTTAACTGAATGAATGCCTGAACTTAACCATCAAAACTTGACATTTATGGACAAACATCGAATACTGCAGTCAGACAAACATCGAATACTGCATTCAGACTGTAAGATCTTATTACCCACACAAACACACACACACACACACACACAAACACACACACAGCATACACACAAACACAAACACCCTTACACTGGAAAAACACAACTCCAAATCAGATAGAGTGTCACAGAAAATGTAAGGGGGTTAGGAACAACATTCTTAGGAATTATTCAGTGAGTCATCCAGGTTAGTCTTGAGTCAATGAGTTACAATCTTGGTTGCAAGAGACCTTGTTATGGACTGAAGTGGATTAGAGTAAATTGATATAGTTGGGCCTGGGAGTTGTGCAAGGCAAAAGACTGGGTGATTAGGAAATTGTATGTTTCAAGAATAAACAGCAATAACACGGCAAAAACATTTGGACAGGTGAATCTTAGATCTTGATGTTATGAGCTTTGGAGACACTAGTTGAGACAGACAAAACATTCGGACAGGTGAATCTTAGATCTTGATGTTATGAGCTTTGGAGACACTAGTTGAGACAGACAAAACATTCGGACAGGTGAATCTTAGATCTTGATGTTATGAGCTTTGGAGACACTAGTTGAGACAGACAAAACATTCGGACAGGTGAATCTTAGATCTTGATGTTATGAGCTTTGGAGACACTAGTTGAGACAGACAAAACATTCGGACAGGTGAATCTTAGATCTTGATGTTATGAGCTTTGGAGACGCTAGTTGAGACAGACAAAACATTCGGACAGGTGAATCTTAGATCTTGATGTTATGAGCTTTGGAGACACTAGTTGAGACAGACAAAACATTCGGACAGGTGAATCTTAGATCTTGATGTTATGAGCTTTGGAGACACTAGTTGAGACAGACAAAACATTCGGACAGGTGAATCTTAGATCTTGATGTTATGAGCTTTGGAGACACTAGTTGAGACAGACAAAACATTCGGACAGGTGAATCTTAGATCTTGATGTTATGAGCTTTGGAGACACTAGTTGAGACAGACAAAACATTCGGACAGGTGAATCTTAGATCTTGATGTTATGAGCTTTGGAGACACTAGTTGAGACAGACAAAACATTCGGACAGGTGAATCTTAGATCTTGATGTTATGAGCTTTGGAGACACTAGTTGAGACAGACAAAACATTCGGACAGGTGAATCTTAGATCTTGATGTTATGAGCTTTGGAGACGCTAGTTGAGACAGACAAAACATTCGGACAGGTGAATCTTAGATCTTGATGTTATGAGCTTTGGAGACACTAGTTGAGACAGACAAAACATTCGGACAGGTGAATCTTAGATCTTGATGTTATGTGCTTTGGAGACACTAGTTGAGACAGACAAAACATTCGGACAGGTGAATCTTAGATCTTGATGTTATGAGCTTTGGAGACACTAGTTGAGACAGACAAAACATTCGGACAGGTGAATCTTAGATCTTGATGTTATGAGCTTTGGAGACAATAGTTGAGACAGACAAAACATTCGGACAGGTGAATCTTAGATCTTGATGTTATGAGCTTTGGAGACGCTAGTTGAGACAGACAAAACATTCGGACGGGTGAATCTTAGATCTTGATGTTATGAGCTTTGGAGACACTAGTTGAGACAGACAAAACATTCGGACAGGTGAATCTTAGATCTTGATGTTATGAGCTTTGGAGACACTAGTTGAGACAGACAAAACATTCGGACAGGTGAATTTTAGATCTTGATGTTATGAGCTTTGGAGACACTAGTTGAGACAGACAAAACATTCGGACAGGTGAATCTTAGATCTTGATGTTATGAGCGTTGGAGACACTAGTTGAGACAGACAAAACATTCGGACAGGTGAATCTTAGATCTTGATGTTATGAGCTTTGGAGACACTAGTTGAGACAGACAAAACATTCAGACAGGTGAATCTTAGATCTTGATGTTATGAGCTTTGGAGACACTAGTTGAGACAGACAAAACATTCGGACAGGTGAATCTTAGATCTTGATGTTATGAGCTTTGGAGACGCTAGTTGAGACAGACAAAACATTCGGACAGGTGAATCTTAGATCTTGATGTTATGAGCTTTGGAGACACTAGTTGAGACAGACAAAACATTCGGACAGGTGAATCTTAGATCTTGATGTTATGAGCGTTGGAGACACTAGTTGAGACAGACAAAACATTCGGACAGGTGAATCTTAGATCTTGATGTTATGAGCTTTGGAGACACTAGTTGAGACAGACAAAACATTCGGACAGGTGAATCTTAGATCTTGATGTTATGAGCTTTGGAGACACTAGTTGAGACAGACAAAACATTCGGACAGGTGAATCTTAGATCTTGATGTTATGAGCTTTGGAGACGCTAGTTGAGACAGACAAAACATTCGGACAGGTGAATCTTAGATCTTGATGTTATGAGCTTTGGAGACACTAGTTGAGACAGACAAAACATTCGGACAGGTGAATCTTAGATCTTGATGTTATGTGCTTTGGAGACACTAGTTGAGACAGACAAAACATTCGGACAGGTGAATCTTAGATCTTGATGTTATGAGCTTTGGAGACACTAGTTGAGACAGACAAAACATTCGGACAGGTGAATCTTAGATCTTGATGTTATGAGCTTTGGAGACACTAGTTGAGACAGACAAAACATTCGGACAGGTGAATCTTAGATCTTGATGTTATGAGCTTTGGAGACACTAGTTGAGACAGACAAAACATTCGGACAGGTGAATCTTAGATCTTGATGTTATGAGCTTTGGAGACACTAGTTGAGACAGACAAAACATTCGGACAGGTGAATCTTAGATCTTGATGTTATGAGCTTTGAAGACGCTAGTTGAGACAGACAAAACATTCGGACAGGTGAATCTTAGATCTTGATGTTATGAGCTTTGGAGACGCTAGTTGAGACAGACAAAACATTCGGACAGGTGAATCTTAGATCTTGATGTTATGAGCTTTGGAGACGCTAGTTGAGACAGACAAAACATTCGGACAGGTGAATCTTAGATCTTGATGTTATGAGCTTTGAAGACGCTAGTTGAGACAGACAAAACATTCGGACAGGTGAATCTTAGATCTTGATGTTATGAGCTTTGGAGACGCTAGTTGAGACAGACAAAACATTCGGACAGGTGAATCTTAGATCTTGATGTTATGAGCTTTGGAGACACTAGTTGAGACAGACAAAACATTCGGACAGGTGAATCTTAGATCTTGATGTTATGAGCTTTGGAGACAATAGTTGAGACAGACAAAACATTCGGACAGGTGAATCTTAGATCTTGATGTTATGAGCTTTGGAGACGCTAGTTGAGACAGACAAAACATTCGGACAGGTGAATCTTAGATCTTGATGTTATGAGCTTTGGAGACACTAGTTGAGACAGACAAAACATTCGGACAGGTGAATCTTAGATCTTGATGTTATGAGCTTTGGAGACACTAGTTGAGACAGACAAAACATTCGGACAGGTGAATTTTAGATCTTGATGTTATGAGCTTTGGAGACACTAGTTGAGACAGACAAAACATTCGGACAGGTGAATCTTAGATCTTGATGTTATGAGCGTTGGAGACACTAGTTGAGACAGACAAAACATTCGGACAGGTGAATCTTAGATCTTGATGTTATGAGCTTTGGAGACACTAGTTGAGACAGACAAAACATTCGGACAGGTGAATCTTAGATCTTGATGTTATGAGCTTTGGAGACACTAGTTGAGACAGACAAAACATTCGGACAGGTGAATCTTAGATCTTGATGTTATGAGCTTTGGAGACGCTAGTTGAGACAGACAAAACATTCGGACAGGTGAATCTTAGATCTTGATGTTATGAGCTTTGGAGACACTAGTTGAGACAGACAAAACATTCGGACAGGTGAATCTTAGATCTTGATGTTATGAGCGTTGGAGACACTAGTTGAGACAGACAAAACATTCGGACAGGTGAATCTTAGATCTTGATGTTATGAGCTTTGGAGACACTAGTTGAGACAGACAAAACATTCGGACAGGTGAATCTTAGATCTTGATGTTATGAGCTTTGGAGACACTAGTTGAGACAGACAAAACATTCGGACAGGTGAATCTTAGATCTTGATGTTATGAGCTTTGGAGACGCTAGTTGAGACAGACAAAACATTCGGACAGGTGAATCTTAGATCTTGATGTTATGAGCTTTGGAGACACTAGTTGAGACAGACAAAACATTCGGACAGGTGAATCTTAGATCTTGATGTTATGTGCTTTGGAGACACTAGTTGAGACAGACAAAACATTCGGACAGGTGAATCTTAGATCTTGATGTTATGAGCTTTGGAGACACTAGTTGAGACAGACAAAACATTCGGACAGGTGAATCTTAGATCTTGATGTTATGAGCTTTGGAGACACTAGTTGAGACAGACAAAACATTCGGACAGGTGAATCTTAGATCTTGATGTTATGAGCTTTGGAGACACTAGTTGAGACAGACAAAACATTCGGACAGGTGAATCTTAGATCTTGATGTTATGAGCTTTGGAGACGCTAGTTGAGACAGACAAAACATTCGGACAGGTGAATCTTAGATCTTGATGTTATGAGCTTTGAAGACGCTAGTTGAGACAGACAAAACATTCGGACAGGTGAATCTTAGATCTTGATGTTATGAGCTTTGGAGACGCTAGTTGAGACAGACAAAACATTCGGACAGGTGAATCTTAGATCTTGATGTTATGAGCTTTGGAGACGCTAGTTGAGACAGACAAAACATTCGGACAGGTGAATCTTAGATCTTGATGTTATGAGCTTTGAAGACGCTAGTTGAGACAGACAAAACATTCGGACAGGTGAATCTTAGATCTTGATGTTATGAGCTTTGGAGACGCTAGTTGAGACAGACAAAACATTCGGACAGGTGAATCTTAGATCTTGATGTTATGAGCTTTGGAGACGCTAGTTGAGACAGACAAAACATTCGGACAGGTGAATCTTAGATCTTGATGTTATGAGCTTTGGAGACGCTAGTTGAGACAGACAAAACATTCGGACAGGTGAATCTTAGATCTTGATGTTATGAGCTTTGGAGACGCTAGTTGAGACGGACAAAACATTCGGACAGGTGAATCTTAGATCTTGATGTTATGAGCTTTGGAGACACTAGTTGAGACGGACAAAACATTCGGACAGGTGAATCTTAGATCTTGATGTTATGAGCTTTGGAGACACTAGTTGAGACAGACAAAACATTCGGACAGGTGAATCTTAGATCTTGATGTTATGAGCTTTGGAGACACTAGTTGAGACAGACAAAACATTCGGACAGGTGAATCTTAGATCTTGATGTTATGTGCTTTGGAGACACTAGTTGAGACAGACAAAACATTCGGACAGGTGAATCTTAGATCTTGATGTTATGAGCTTTGGAGACACTAGTTGAGACAGACAAAACATTCGGACAGGTGAATCTTAGATCTTGATGTTATGAGCTTTGGAGACACTAGTTGAGACAGACAAAACATTCGGACAGGTGAATCTTAGATCTTGATGTTATGAGCTTTGGAGACGCTAGTTGAGACAGACAAAACATTCGGACAGGTGAATCTTAGATCTTGATGTTATGAGCTTTGGAGACACTAGTTGAGACAGACAAAACATTCGGACAGGTGAATCTTAGATCTTGATGTTATGTGCTTTGGAGACACTAGTTGAGACAGACAAAACATTCGGACAGGTGAATCTTAGATCTTGATGTTATGAGCTTTGGAGACACTAGTTGAGACAGACAAAACATTCGGACAGGTGAATCTTAGATCTTGATGTTATGAGCTTTGGAGACAATAGTTGAGACAGACAAAACATTCGGACAGGTGAATCTTAGATCTTGATGTTATGAGCTTTGGAGACGCTAGTTGAGACAGACAAAACATTCGGACAGGTGAATCTTAGATCTTGATGTTATGAGCTTTGGAGACGCTAGTTGAGACAGACAAAACATTCGGACAGGTGAATCTTAGATCTTGATGTTATGAGCTTTGGAGACGCTAGTTGAGACAGACAAAACATTCGGACAGGTGAATCTTAGATCTTGATGTTATGAGCTTTGGAGACACTAGTTGAGACAGACAAAACATTCGGACAGGTGAATCTTAGATCTTGATGTTATGAGCTTTGGAGACACTAGTTGAGACAGACAAAACATTCGGACAGGTGAATCTTAGATCTTGATGTTATGAGCTTTGGAGACACTAGTTGAGACAGACAAAACATTCGGACAGGTGAATCTTAGATCTTGATGTTATGAGCTTTGGAGACACTAGTTGAGACAGACAAAACATTCGGACAGGTGAATCTTAGATCTTGATGTTATGAGCTTTGGAGACGCTAGTTGAGACAGACAAAACATTCGGACAGGTGAATCTTAGATCTTGATGTTATGAGCTTTGGAGACGCTAGTTGAGACAGACAAAACATTCGGACAGGTGAATCTTAGATCTTGATGTTATGAGCTTTGGAGACGCTAGTTGAGACAGACAAAACATTCGGACAGGTGAATCTTAGATCTTGATGTTATGAGCTTTGGAGACGCTAGTTGAGACAGACAAAACATTCGGACAGGTGAATCTTAGATCTTGATGTTATGAGCTTTGGAGACGCTAGTTGAGACGGACAAAACATTCGGACAGGTGAATCTTAGATCTTGATGTTATGAGCTTTGGAGACACTAGTTGAGACGGACAAAACATTCGGACAGGTGAATCTTAGATCTTGATGTTATGAGCTTTGGAGACACTAGTTGAGACAGACAAAACATTCGGACAGGTGAATCTTAGATCTTGATGTTATGAGCTTTGGAGACACTAGTTGAGACAGACAAAACATTCGGACAGGTGAATCTTAGATCTTGATGTTATGTGCTTTGGAGACACTAGTTGAGACAGACAAAACATTCGGACAGGTGAATCTTAGATCTTGATGTTATGAGCTTTGGAGACGCTAGTTGAGACAGACAAAACATTCGGACAGGTGAATCTTAGATCGTGATGTTATGAGCTTTGGAGACGCTAGTTGAGACAGACAAAACATTCAGACAGGTGAATCTTAGATCTTGATGTTATGTGCTTTGGAGACACTAGTTGAGACAGACAAAACATTCGGACAGGTGAATCTTAGATCTTGATGTTATGAGCTTTGGAGACACTAGTTGAGACAGACAAACATTCGGACAGGTGAATCTTAGATCTTGATGTTATGAGCTTTGGAGACACTAGTTGAGACAGACAAAACATTCGGACAGGTGAATCTTAGATCTTGATGTTATGAGCTTTGGAGACACTAGTTGAGACAGACAAAACATTCGGACAGGTGAATCTTAGATCTTGATGTTATGTGCTTTGGAGACGCTAGTTGAGACAGACAAAAACATTCGGACAGGTGAATCTTAGATCTTGATGTTATGAGCTTTGGAGACGCTAGTTGAGACAGACAAAACATTCGGACAGGTGAATCTTAGATCTTGATGTTATGAGCTTTGGAGACGCTAGTTGAGACAGACAAAACATTCGGACAGGTGAATCTTAGATCTTGATGTTATGAGCTTTGGAGACGCTAGTTGAGACAGACAAAACATTCGGACAGGTGAATCTTAGATCTTGATGTTATGAGCTTTGGAGACACCTAGTTGAGACAGACAAAACATTCGGACAGGTGAATCTTAGATCTTGATGTTATGAGCTTTGGAGACACTAGTTGAGACAGACAAATACATTCGACAGGTGAATACATAGATCTTGATGTTATGAGCTTTGGAGACACTAGTTGAGACAGGACAAA
>NW_028158363.1:0-10860 GCF_964263955.1 Coregonus lavaretus
AAACACTGACTGACTGACTGTCCTTCAGCAGCACAGCTCTATATAAACACTGACTGACTGACTGACTGTCCTTCAGCAGCACAGCTCTATATAAACACTGACTGACTGACTGACTGACTGTCCTTCAGCAGCACAGCTCTATATAAACACTGACTGACTGACTGACTGTCCTTCAGCAGCACAGCTCTATATAAACACTGACTGACTGACTGACTGTCCTTCAGCAGCACAGCTCTATATAAACACTGACTGACTGACTGACTGTCCTTCAGCAGCACAGCTCTATATAAACACTGACTGACTGACTGACTGTCTTCAGCAGCACAGCTCTATATAAACACTGACTGACTGACTGACTGTCCTTCAGCAGCACAGCTCTATATAAACACTGACTGACTGACTGACTGTCCTTCAGCAGCACAGCTCTATATAAACACTGACTGACTGACTGACTGTCCTTCAGCAGCACAGCTCTATATAAACACTGACTGACTGACTGTCCTTCAGCAGCACAGCTCTATATAAACACTGACTGACTGACTGACTGTCCTTCAGCAGCACAGCTCTATATAAACACTGACTGACTGACTGACTGTCCTTCAGCAGCACAGCTCTATATAAACACTGACTGACTGACTGTCCTTCAGCAGCACAGCTCTATATAAACACTGACTGACTGACTGTCCTTCAGCAGCACAGCTCTATATAAACACTGACTGACTGACTGTCCTTCAGCAGCACAGCTCTATATAAACACTGACTGACTGACTGTCCTTCAGCAGCACAGCTCTATATAAACCCCTGATGACTGACTGACTGACTGTCCTTCAGCAGCACAGCTCTATATAAACACTGACTGACTGACTGACTGTCCTTCAGCAGCACAGCTCTATATAAACACTGACTGACTGACTGACTGTCCTTCAGCAGCACAGCTCTATATAAACACTGACTGACTGACTGACTGTCCTTCAGCAGCACAGCTCTATATAAACACTGACTGACTGACTGACTGTCCTTCAGCAGCACAGCTCTATATAAACACTGACTGACTGACTGACTGTCCTTCAGCAGCACAGCTCTATATAAACACTGACTGACTGACTGTCCTTCAGCAGCACAGCTCTATATAAACACTGACTGACTGACTGACTGTCCTTCAGCAGCACAGCTCTATATAAACACTGACTGACTGACTGTCCTTCAGCAGCACAGCTCTATATAAACACTGACTGACTGACTGACTGTCCTTCAGCAGCACAGCTCTATATAAACACTGACTGACTGACTGACTGTCCTTCAGCAGCACAGCTCTATATAAACACTGACTGACTGACTGACTGTCCTTCAGCAGCACAGCTCTATATAAACACTGACTGACTGACTGACTGTCCTTCAGCAGCACAGCTCTATATAAACACTGACTGACTGACTGACTGTCCTTCAGCAGCACAGCTCTATATAAACACTGACTGACTGACTGTCCTTCAGCAGCACAGCTCTATATAAACACTGACTGACTGACTGACTGTCCTTCAGCAGCACAGCTCTATATAAACACTGACTGACTGACTGACTGTCCTTCAGCAGCACAGCTCTATATAAACACTGACTGACTGACTGACTGTCCTTCAGCAGCACAGCTCTATATAAACACTGACTGACTGACTGACTGACTTTCCTTCAGCAGCACAGCTCTATATAAACACTGACTGACTGACTGTCCTTCAGCAGCACAGCTCTATATAAACACTGACTGACTGACTGACTGTCCTTCAGCAGCACAGCTCTATATAAACACTGACTGACTGACTGACTGTCCTTCAGCAGCACAGCTCTATATAAACACTGACTGACTGACTGACTGTCCTTCAGCAGCACAGCTCTATATAAACACTGACTGACTGACTGACTGACTTTCCTTCAGCAGCACAGCTCTATATAAACACTGACTGACTGACTGTCCTTCAGCAGCACAGCTCTATATAAACACTGACTGACTGACTGACTGTCCTTCAGCAGCACAGCTCTATATAAACACTGACTGACTGACTGACTGTCCTTCAGCAGCACAGCTCTATATAAACACTGACTGACTGACTGACTGTCCTTCAGCAGCACAGCTCTATATAAACACTGACTGACTGACTGACTGTCCTTCAGCAGCACAGCTCTATATAAACACTGACTGACTGTCCTTCAGCAGCACAGCTCTATATAAACACTGACTGACTGACTGACTGTCCTTCAGCAGCACAGCTCTATATAAACACTGACTGACTGACTGACTGTCCTTCAGCAGCACAGCTCTATATAAACACTGACTGACTGACTGTCCTTCAGCAGCACAGCTCTATATTAACACTGACTGACTGACTGTCTGTCCTTCAGCAGCACAGCTCTATATAAACACTGACTGACTGACTGACTGTCCTTCAGCAGCACAGCTCTATATTAACACTGACTGACTGACTGTCTGTCCTTCAGCAGCACAGCTCTATATAAACACTGACTGACTGACTGACTGTCCTTCAGCAGCACAGCTCTATATAAACACTGACTGACTGACTGACTGTCCTTCAGCAGCACAGCTCTATATAAACACTGACTGACTGACTGACTGTCCTTCAGCACCACAGCTCTATATAAACACTGACTGACTGACTGACTGACTTTCCTTCAGCAGCACAGCTCTATATAAACACTGACTGACTGACTGACTGTCCTTCAGCAGCACAGCTCTATATAAACACTGACTGACTGACTGACTGACTGACTGTCCTTCAGCATCACAGCTCTATATTAACACTGACTGACTGACTGACTGACTGACTTTCCTTCAGCAGCACAGCTCTATATTAACACTGACTGACTGACTGTCCTTCAGCATCACAGCTCTATATAAACACTGACTGACTGACTGACTGACTGTCCTTCAGCATCACAGCTCTATATAAACACTGACTGACTGACTGACTGTCCTTCAGCAGCACAGCTCTATATAAACACTGACTGACTGACTGACTGTCCTTCAGCATCACAGCTCTATATAAACACTGACTGACTGACTAACTGACTGTCCTTCAGCAGCACAGCTCTATATAAACACTGACTGACTGACTGACTGACTCTCCTTCAGCAGCACAGCTCTATATAAACACTGACTGACTGACTGACTGTCCTTCAGCAGCACAGCTCTATATAAACACTGACTGACTGACTGACTGTCCTTCAGCACCACAGCTCTATATTAACACTGACTGACTGACTGTCCTTCAGCAGCACAGCTCTATATAAACACTGACTGACTGACTGAGACTGACTGACTGTCCTTCAGCAGCACAGCTCTATATAAACACTGACTGACTGACTGACTGACTGACTGTCCTTCAGCATCACAGCTCTATATTAACACTGACTGACTGACTGACTGACTGACTTTCCTTCAGCAGCACAGCTCTATATTAACACTGACTGACTGACTGTCCTTCAGCATCACAGCTCTATATAAACACTGACTGACTGACTGACTGACTGTCCTTCAGCATCACAGCTCTATATAAACACTGACTGACTGACTGACTGACTGTCCTTCAGCAGCACAGCTCTATATAAACACTGACTGACTGACTGACTGTCCTTCAGCAGCACAGCTCTATATAAACACTGACTGACTGACTGACTGTCCTTCAGCAGCACAGCTCTATATAAACACTGACTGACTGACTGACTGTCCTTCAGCAGCACAGCTCTATATAAACACTGACTGACTGACTGACTTTCCTTCAGCAGCACAGCTCTATATTAACACTGACTGACTGACTGACTGTCCTTCAGCAGCACAGCTCTATATAAACACTGACTGACTGACTGTCTGTCCTTCAGCAGCACAGCTCTATATAAACACTGACTGACTGACTGACTTTCCTTCAGCAGCACAGCTCTATATTAACACTGACTGACTGACTGTCCTTCAGCATCACAGCTCTATATAAACACTGACTGACTGACTGACTGTCCTGCAGCAGCACATCTCTATATAAACACTGACTGACTGTCCTTCAGCACCACAGCTCTATATAAACACTGACTGACTGACTGTCCTTCAGCAGCAAAGCTCTATATAAACACTGACTGACTGACTGACTGTCCTTCAGCAGCACAACTCTATATAAACACTGACTGACTGACTGACTGTCCTGCAGCAGCACAGCTCTATATAAACACTGACTGACTGTCCTTCAGCAGCACAGCTCTATATTAACACTGACTGACTGACTGACTGTCCTGCAGCAGCACAGCTCTATATAAACACTGACTGACTGACTGACTGTCCTTCAGCAGCACAACTCTATATAAACACTGACTGACTGACTGACTGTCCTTCAGCAGCACAGCTCTATATAAACACTGACTGACTGACTGTCCTTCAGCAGCACAGCTCTATATAAACACTGACTGACTGACTGACTGTCCTTCAGCAGCACAGCTCTATATAAACACTGACTGACTGACTGACTGTCCTTCAGCAGCACAACTCTATATAAACACTGACTGACTGACTGACTGTCCTTCAGCAGCACAGCTCTATATAAACACTGACTGACTGACTGACTGTCCTTCAGCAGCACAGCTCTATATAAACACTGACTGACTGACTGACTGACTGTCCTTCAGCATCACAGCTCTATATAAACACTGACTGACTGACTGACTGACTGTCCTTCAGCAGCACAGCTCTATATTAACACTGACTGACTGACTGTCCTTCAGCAGCACAGCACCACATTAACACTGACTGTGTAGATTTGGCCCAAACATGGACATCTATAAATTACTTATTTTCACCTTTCATTCAGAACCGAAAATGAACCTGATTTCAACATCCGGAATATACGTACTTTTTAACGTCCGGAAAATATGCCTTTTCAACATCCTGAAAAATATGTATTTTAGACGTCTTTTCAACTTCATTTTGCTTACTGGGACTATTGTATTTTTTGGTTTTGCCTATGGCGTCAGAACGTCAGAACGGACTGGCCCTGTGTGTGTGTGTGTGTACGTGCTTATCAGTGTGTGAATAGTTCATTGTGGCACTCCTCTTATTGTTGTTCCCCCACCATGGGTCATAGTTCCGTTAACACACAGTGGTGTTGTTCCCCCACCATGGGTCATAGTTCCATTAACACACAGTGGTGTTGTTCCCCCACCATGGGTCATAGTTCCATTAACAGATGGTGGTGTTGTTCCCCCACCATGGGTCATAGTTCCGTTAACACACAGTGGTGTTGTTCCCCCACCACGGGTCATAGTTCCATTAACAGACGGTGGTGTTGTTCCCCCACCATGGGTCATAGTTCCATTAACAGATGGTGGTGTTGTTCCCCCACCATGGGTCATAGTTCCGTTAACACACAGTGGTGTTGTTCCCCCACCATGGGTCATAGTTCCATTAACAGATGGTGGTGTTGTTCCCCCACCATGGGTCATAGTTCCGTTAACACACAGTGGTGTTGTTCCCCCACCACGGGTCATAGTTCCATTAACAGACGGTGGTGTTGTTCCCCCACCATGGGTCATAGTTCCATTAACACACAGTGGTGTTGTTCCCCCACCATGGGTCATAGTTCCATTAACACACAGTGGTGTTGTTCCCCCACCATGGGTCATAGTTCCATTAACACACAGTGGTGTTGTTCCCCCACCATGGGTCATAGTTCCATTAACACACAGTTAACACACAGTGGTGTTGTTCCCCCACCATGGGTCATAGTTCCATTAACACACAGTGGTGTTGTTCCCCCACCACGGGTCATAGTTCCATTAACACACAGTGGTGTTGTTCCCCCACCACGGGTCATAGTTCCATTAACACACAGTGGTGTTGTTCCCCCACCACGGGTCATAGTTCCATTAACACACAGTGGTGTTGTTCCCCCACCACGGGTCATAGTTCCATTAACACACAGTGGTGTTGTTCCCCCACCACGGGTCATAGTTCCATTAACACACAGTGGTGTTGTTCCCCCACCACGGGTCATAGTTCCGTTAACACACAGTGGTGTTGTTCCCCCACCATGGGTCATAGTTCCATTAACACACAGTGGTGTTGTTCCCCCACCATGGGTCATAGTTCCATTAACACACAGTGGTGTTGTTCCCCCACCATGGGTCATAGTTCCATTAACAGATGGTGGTGTTGTTCCCCCACCATGGGTCATAGTTCCATTAACAGATGGTGGTGTTGTTCCCCCACCATGGGTCATAGTTCCATTAACACACAGTGGTGTTGTTCCCCCACCATGGGTCATAGTTCCGTTAACACACAGTGGTGTTGTTCCCCCACCACGGGTCATAGTTCCGTTAACACACAGTGGTGTTGTTCCCCCACCACGGGTCATAGTTCCATTAACAGACGGTGGTGTTGTTCCCCCACCATGGGTCATAGTTCCATTAACACACAGTGGTGTTGTTCCCCCACCATGGGTCATAGTTCCATTAACACACAGTGGTGTTGTTCCCCCACCATGGGTCATAGTTCCATTAACACACAGTTAACACACAGTGGTGTTGTTCCCCCACCATGGGTCATAGTTCCATTAACACACAGTGGTGTTGTTCCCCCACCACGGGTCATAGTTCCATTAACACACAGTGGTGTTGTTCCCCCACCACGGGTCATAGTTCCATTAACACACAGTGGTGTTGTTCCCCCACCACGGGTCATAGTTCCATTAACACACAGTGGTGTTGTTCCCCCACCACGGGTCATAGTTCCATTAACACACAGTGGTGTTGTTCCCCCACCACGGGTCATAGTTCCATTAACACACAGTGGTGTTGTTCCCCCACCACGGGTCATAGTTCCATTAACACACAGTGGTGTTGTTCCCCCACCACGGGTCATAGTTCCATTAACACACAGTGGTGTTGTTCCCCCACCACGGGTCATAGTTCCGTTAACACACAGTGGTGTTGTTCCCCCACCACGGGTCATAGTTCCGTTAACACACAGTGGTGTTGTTCCCCCACCATGGGTCATAGTTCCGTTAACACACAGTGGTGTTGTTCCCCCACCATGGGTCATAGTTCCGTTAACACACAGTGGTGTTGTTCCCCCACCATGGGTCATAGTTCCGTTAACACACAGTGGTGTTGTTCCCCCACCATGGGTCATAGTTCCATTAACACACAGTGGTGTTGTTCCCCCACCATGGGTCATAGTTCCATTAACACACAGTGGTGTTGTTCCCCCACCACGGGTCATAGTTCCGTTAACACACAGTGGTGTTGTTCCCCCACCATGGGTCATAGTTCCGTTAACACACGGTGGTGTTGTTCCCCCACCATGGGTCATAGTTCCATTAACACACAGTGGTGTTGTTTGTTCCCCCACCATGGGTCATAGTTCCATTAACACACAGTGGTGTTGTTCCCCCACAATGGGTCATAGTTCCATTAACACACAGTGGTGTTGATCCCCCACCATGGGTCATAGTTCCATTAACACACAGTTAACACACAGTGGTGTTGTTCCCCCACCATGGGTCATAGTTCCATTAACACACAGTGGTGTTATTCCCCCACCACGGGTCATAGTTCCATTAACACACAGTGGTGTTGTTCCCCCACCACGGGTCATAGTTCCATTAACACACAGTGGTGTTGTTCCCCCACCACGGGTCATAGTTCCATTAACAGACGGTGGTGTTGTTCCCCCACCATGGGTCATAGTTCCGTTAACACACAGTGGTGTTGTTCCCCCACCACGGGTCATAGTTCCGTTAACACACAGTGGTGTTGTTCCCCCACCACGGGTCATAGTTCCATTAACAGACGGTGGTGTTGTTCCCCCACCATGGGTCATAGTTCCATTAACACACAGTGGTGTTGTTCCCCCACCATGGGTCATAGTTCCATTAACACACAGTGGTGTTGTTCCCCCACCATGGGTCATAGTTCCATTAACACACAGTTAACACACAGTGGTGTTGTTCCCCCACCATGGGTCATAGTTCCATTAACACACAGTGGTGTTATTCCCCCACCACGGGTCATAGTTCCATTAACACACAGTGGTGTTGTTCCCCCACCACGGGTCATAGTTCCATTAACACACAGTGGTGTTGTTCCCCCACCACGGGTCATAGTTCCATTAACACACAGTGGTGTTGTTCCCCCACCACGGGTCATAGTTCCATTAACACACAGTGGTGTTGTTCCCCCACCACGGGTCATAGTTCCATTAACACACAGTGGTGTTGTTCCCCCACCACGGGTCATAGTTCCATTAACACACAGTGGTGTTTTTCCCCCACCACGGGTCATAGTTCCATTAACACACAGTGGTGTTGTTCCCCCACCACGGGTCATAGTTCCGTTAACACACAGTGGTGTTGTTCCC
Organism: Coregonus lavaretus; assembly: GCF_964263955.1. NCBI lineage: Eukaryota > Metazoa > Chordata > Actinopteri > Salmoniformes > Salmonidae > Coregonus > Coregonus lavaretus. Next base: position 8,405 of record NW_028158363.1, read on the forward strand.
CCACCACGGGTCATAGTTCCATTAACACACAGTGGTGTTGTTCCCCCACCATGGGTCATAGTTCCATTAACACACAGTGAGGTTGTTCCTCCACCATGGGTCATAGTTCCATTAACAGATGGTGGTGTTGTTCCCCCACCATGGGTCATAGTTCCATTAACACACAGTGGTGTTGTTCCCCCACCATGGGTCATAGTTCCGTTAACACACAGTGGTGTTGTTCCCCCACCATGGGTCATAGTTCCATTAACACACAGTGAGGTTGTTCCCCCACCATGGGTCATAGTTCCATTAACAGATGGTGGTGTTGTTCCCCCACCATGGGTCATAGTTCCATTAACACACAGTGGTGTTGTTCCCCCACCATGGGTCATAGTTCCATTAACACACAGTGGTGTTGTTCCCCCACCACGGGTCATAGTTCCATTAACACACAGTGGTGTTGTTCCCCCACCATGGGTCATAGTTCCATTAACACACAGTGGTGTTGTTCCCCCACCATGGGTCATAGTTCCATTAACACACAGTGGTGTTGTTCCCCCACCACGGGTCATAGTTCCATTAACACACAGTGGTGTTGTTCCCCCACCACGGGTCATAGTTCCATTAACACACAGTGGTGTTGTTCCCCCACCACGGGTCATAGTTCCATTGACACACAGTGGTGTTGTTCCCCCACCATGGGTCATAGTTCCATTAACACACAGTGGTGTTGTTCCCCCACCATGGGTCATAGTTCCATTAACACACAGTGGTGTTGTTTTGCCACCATGGGTCATAGTTCCATTAACACACAGTGGTGTTGTTCCCCCACCATGGGTCATAGTTCCTTTAACACACAGTGGTGTTGTTCCCCCACCATGGGTCATAGTTCCATTAACACACAGTGGTGTTGTTCCCCCACCATGGGTCATAGTTCCATTAACACACAGTGGTGTTGTTCCCCCACCATGGGTCATAGTTCCATTAACACACAGTGGTGTTGTTACCTAAGGCCAGGCACAACATGCACAAACCGTTGCATCTACTTATCCATTTTTTGATGTTTTTGTATTTTGGTTCATTAATAGATGAACATTTATATTGGGTCTAATAGGCATTTGGCGTTTTGTAGTCTAAATTCAGTGTACTTTACTTTAACTGGTGTAATTATCCTTAGAATTTTCACCTGATATGGTGTGGTTATCCTTAGATATATTCACCTGATATGGTGTGATTATCCTTAGATATATTCACCTGATATGGTGTGGTTATCCTTAGATATATTCACCTGATATGGTGTGGTTATCCTTAGATATTTTCACCTGATATGGTGTGGTTATCCTTAGATATATTCACCTGATATGGTGTGGTTATCCTTAGATATATTCACCTGATATGGTGTGGTTATCCTTAGATATATTCACCTGATATGGTGTGGTTATCCTTAGATATATTCACCTGATATGGTGTGGTTATCCTTAGATATATTCACCTGATATGGTGTGGTTATCCTTAGATATATTCACCTGATATGGTGTGGTTATCCTTAGATATATTCACCTGATATGGTGTGGTTATCCTTAGATATATTCACCTGATATGGTGTGGTTATCCTTAGATATATTCACCTGATATGGTGTGGTTATCCTTAGATATATTCACCTGATATGGTGTGGTTATCCTTAGATATATTCACCTGATATGGTGTGGTTATCCTTAGATATATTCACCTGATATGGTGTGGTTATCCTTAGATATATTCACCTGATATGGTGTGGTTATCCTTAGATATTTTCACCTGATATGGTGTGGTTATCCTTAGATATATTCACCTGATATGGTGTGGTTATCCTTAGATATATTCACCTGATATGGTGTGGTTATCCTTAGATATATTCACCTGATATGGTGTGGTTATCCTTAGATATATTCACCTGATATGGTGTGGTTATCCTTAGATATATTCACCTGATATGGTGTGGTTATCCTTAGATATATTCACCTGATATGGTGTGGTTATCCTTAGATATATTCACCTGATATGGTGTGGTTATCCTTAGATATATTCACCTGATATGGTGTGGTTATCCTTAGATATTTTCACCTGATATGGTGTGGTTATCCTTAGATATTTTCACCTGATATGGTGTGGTTATCCTTAGATATATTCACCTGATATGGTGTGGTTATCCTTAGATATATTCACCTGATATGGTGTGATTATCCTTAGATATATTCACCTGATATGGTGTGGTTATCCTTAGATATATTCTCCAGACTTATACATAGGGAATTGTTTATATGTTGTACATTTATTTATTCTAGATGACATTTTCTTTAAAAAATAAATGTGTTTTACTACCTTTCTTTAGTATTTTACAGATGGAAAGATGAAAAAAGTATGTATCCACAATCTGCTATGTATAAGTCTGGTCCTGGAGTGTCTTAACAAAATAAAACAATAAAATGTAGGC